>NW_028181342.1:0-107500 GCF_964211825.1 Aythya ferina
AAACACCACAAAAAAGAACGGAATCACCCCCAAAACTGGAAGAAAATCCCAAATACAATAGATCCACCCCAAAAACACCCTAAACCTACCTGATGTTCTCCTAAATGTACAATCCACTCCCAACCACCAGAAAACCCAATGGAAACCCAACAAAACCCAACGGAGACCACAAACCACGTCAAAAACACACCAAACAAGAACGGGATCACCCCCAAAAACGAAAGAAAATCCCCCAAAACCATGGATCCACCCCAAAAACACCCTAAACCTACCTGATGTTCTCCAAAACCCACAATCTACACCTATTTAACGTAATGAACAACAAGAACCCAACGAAACCAAACGGAGACCCCAAAACATGTCAAAAACACGCTAAAAAAGGAACTGCATCACCCAAAAAAGAGAAGAAAAGCCCAAATACCATGAATCCACCCCAAAAGTCCCCTAAACCTACCTGAAGTTCTCCAAAACCCACAATTTACAATTTTCCACCATGATGACCACCGAAAACCCAACGAAACCCAATGGAGACCACAAAACACGTCAAAAACACCACAAAAAAGAACAGGATCAACGCAAAAAAAAACAGAAGAAAACCCCAAAAACCATAGATCCACCCCAAAACCACCCTAAACCTACCTCATGTTCTCAAAATCCCAAAGTCCACTCCCAACCACCAGAAAACCCATTAGGAACTCAACGAAACGCAATGGAAACACCAAAACACCTCAAAAACACCCCAAAAGCGAACAGGATCAGAAGGAAAAACGTGATTTAACCCCCAAATAACCCTTAAACCTACCTGATGTTCTCCTAAATGTACAATCCACTCCCAACCACAAGTAAACCCAAGGGAAACCCAACAAAACCCAACGGAGACCCCAAAACACGTCAAAAACACGCTAAAAAAGGAACTGCATCACCCAAAAAAGAGAAGAAAAGCCCAAATACCATGAATCCACCCCAAAAGTCCCCTAAACCTACCTGAAGTTCTCCAAAACCCACAATTTACAATTTTCCACCATGATGACCACCGAAAACCCAACGTAACCCAATGGAGACCCCAAAACACGTCCAAAACACACCAAAAAAGAACGGAATCACCCCCAAAACTGGAAGAAAATCCCAAATACAATAGATCCACCCCAAAAACACCCTAAACCTACCTGATGTTCTCTTAAATGTACAATCCACTCCCAACCACCAGAAAACCCAATGGAAACCCAACGAAACCCAACGGAGACCACAAAACACACCAAACAAGAACGGGATCACCACCAAAAACGAAAGAAAATCCCCCAAAACCATGGATCCACCCCAAAAACACCCTAAACCTACCTGATGTTCTCCAAAACCCACAATCTACACCTATTTAACGTAATAAACAACAAGAACCCAACGAAACCCAATGGAGACCACAAAACACGTCAAAAACACCACAAAAAAGAACTGCATCACCCCAAAAAACAGAAGAAATCCCCATATACCATGAATCCACCCCAAAAGTCCCCCTAAACCTACCTGATGTTCTCCAAAACCCACAATCTACACTTTTCCACCACGATGACAACGGAAAACCCAACAAAACACAACGGAGACCCCAAAACACGTCAAAACACCCCAAAAAAGAACAGGATCAACACAAAAAATGAAAGAAAACCCCAAAAACCATAGATCCACCCCAAAACCACCCTAAACCTACCTCATGTTCTCCAAATCCAAAAGTCCACTCCCAACCACCAGAAAACCCATTAGGAACTCAACGAAACGCAACGGAAACACCAAAACACCTCAAAAACACACCAAAAGCGAACAGGATCAGA
This sequence comes from Aythya ferina, assembly GCF_964211825.1. Lineage (NCBI taxonomy): Eukaryota > Metazoa > Chordata > Aves > Anseriformes > Anatidae > Aythya > Aythya ferina. The sequence continues at coordinate 1,824 of NW_028181342.1, forward strand.
AGGAAAAACGTGATTTAACCCCCAAATAACCCTTAAACCTACCTGATGTTCTCCTAAATGTACAATCCACTCCCAACCACAAGTAAACCCAAGGGAAACCCAACAAAACCCAACGGAGACCCCAAAACACGTCAAAAACACGCTAAAAAAGGAACTGCATCACCCAAAAAAAGAGAAGAAAAGCCCAAATACCATGAATCCACCCCAAAAGTCCCCTAAACCTACCTGAAGTTCTCCAAAACCCACAATTTACAATTTTCCACCATGATGACCAACGAAAACCCAAGGAAACCCAATGGAGACCCCAAAACACGTCCAAAACACACCAAAAAAGAACGGAATCACCCCCAAAACTGGAAGAAAATCCCAAATACAATAGATCCACCCCAAAAACACCCTAAACCTACCTGATGTTCTCCTAAATGTACAATCCACTCCCAACCACCAGAAAACCCAATGGAAACCCAACGAAACCCAACGGAGACCACAAACCACGTCAAAAACACACCAAACAAGAACGGGATCACCCCCAAAAACGAAAGAAAATCCCCCAAAACCATGGATCCACCCCAAAAACACCCTAAACCTACCTGATGTTCTCCAAAACCCACAATCTACACCTATTTAACGTAATGAACAACAAGAACCCAACGAAACCAAACGGAGACCCCAAAACATGTCAAAAACACGCTAAAAAAGGAACTGCATCACCCAAAAAAGAGAAGAAAAGCCCAAATACCATGAATCCACCCCAAAAGTCCCCCTAAACCTACCTGATGTTCTCCAAAACCCACAATTTACAATTTTCCACCATGATGACCACCGAAAACCCAACGAAACCCAATGGAGACCACAAAACACGTCAAAAACAACACAAAAAAGAACAGGATCAACACAAAAAAAACAGAAGAAAACCCCAAAAACCATAGATCCACCCCAAAAGTCCCCCTAAACCTACCTCATGTTCTCAAAATCCCAAACTCCACTCCCAACCATCAGAAAACCCATTAGGAACTCAACGAAACGCAACGGAAACACCAAAACACCTCAAAAACACCCCAAAAGCGAACAGGATCAGAAGGAAAAACGTGATTTAACCCCCAAATAACCCTTAAACCTACCTGATGTTCTCCTAAATGTGCAATCCACTCCCAACCACCAGAAAACCCAACGGAAATCCAACAAAACCCAACGGAGACCCCAAAACACGTCAAAAACACCCCCAAAAAAGAACGGGATCACTCCAAAAACAGAAGAAAACCCTAAAAAACAGAAGAAATCCCCCAAAACCAGAGATTCACCCCAAAAAAGAACAGAATCACCCCAAAAAACGAAAGAAAACCCCAAATACCATAGATCCACCCCAAAACAACCCTAAACCTACCTGATGATCTCCAAAAACCCACAATTTACACTTTTCCACCATGATGACCAACAAGAACCCAACTAAAACCAAATGGAGACCCCAAAACATGTCAAAAACACGCTAAAAAAGGAACTGCATCACCCAAAAAAGAGAAGAAAAGCCCAAATACCATGAATCCACCCCAAAAGTCCCCTAAACCTACCTGAAGTTCTCCAAAACCCACAATTTACAATTTTCCACCATGATGACCACCGAAAACCCAACGAAACCCAATGGAGACCACAAAACACGTCAAAAACACGACAAAAAAGAACAGGATCAACACAAAAAAAAACAGTAGAAAACCCCAAAAACCATAGATCCACCCCAAAACCACCCTAAACCTACCTCATGTTCTCAAAATCCCAAAGTCCACTCCCAACCACCAGAAAACCCATTAGGAACTCAACGAAACGCAACGGAAACACCAAAACACCTCAAAAACACCCCAAAAGCGAACAGGATCAGAAGGAAAAACGTGATTTAACCCCCAAATAACCCTTAAACCTACCTGATGTTCTCCTAAATGTACAATCCACTCCCAACCACAAGTAAACCCAAGGGAAACCCAACAAAACCCAACGGAGACCCCAAAACACGTCAAAAACACGCTAAAAAAGGAACTGCATCACCCAAAAAAGAGAAGAAAAGCCCAAATACCATGAATCCACCCCAAAAGTCCCCTAAACCTACCTGAAGTTCTCCAAAACCCACAATTTACAATTTTCCACCATGATGACCACCGAAAACCCAACGAAACCCAATGGAGACCACAAAACACGTCCAAAACACCACAAAAAAGAACGGAATCACCCCCAAAACTGGAAGAAAATCCCAAATACAATAGATCCACCCCAAAAACACCCTAAACCTACCTGATGTTCTCCTAAATGTACAATCCACTCCCAACCACCAGAAAACCCAATGGAAACCCAACGAAACCCAACGGAGACCCCAAAACACGTCAAAAACACACCAAACAAGAACGGGATCACCCCCAAAAACGAAACAAAATCCCCCAAAACCATGGATCCACCCCAAAAACACCCTAAACCTACCTGATGTTCTCCAAAACCCACAATCTACACCTATTTAACGTAATAAACAACAAGAACCCAACGAAACCCAATGGAGACCACAAAACATGTCAAAAACACCACAAAAAAGAACTGCATCACCCCAAAAAACAGAAGAAATCCCCATATACCATGAATCCACCCCAAAAGTCCCCCTAAACCTACCTGATGTTCTCCAAAACCCACAATCTACACTTTTCCACCACGATGACAATGGAAAACCCAACAAAACACAACGGAGACCCCAAAACACGTCAAAACACCCCAAAAAAGAACAGGATCAACACAAAAAATGAAAGAAAACCCCAAAACCATAGATCCACCCCAAAACCACCCTAAACCTACCTCATGTTCTCCAAATCCCAAAGTCCACTCCCAACCACCAGAAAACCCATTAGGAACTCAACGAAACGCAACGGAAACACCAAAACACCTCAAAAACACCCCAAAAGCGAACCGGATCAGAAGAAAAAACGTGATTTAACCCCCAAATAACCCTTAAACCTACCTGATGTTCTCCTAAATGTACAATCCACTCCCAACCACAAGTAAACCCAAGGGAAACCCAACAAAACCCAACGGAGACCCCAAAACACGTCCAAAACACCACAAAAAAGAACGGAATCACCCCCAAAACTGGAAGAAAATCCCAAATACAATATATCCACCCCAAAAACACCCTAAACCTACCTGATGTTCTCCTAAATGTACAATCCACTCCCAACCACCAGAAAACCCAATGGAAACCCAACGAAACCCAACGGAGACCACAAACCACGTCAAAAACACACCAAACAAGAACGGGATCACCCCCAAAAACGAAAGAAAATCCCCCAAAACCATGGATCCACCCCCAAAACACCCTAAACCTACCTGATGTTCTCCAAAACCCACAATCTACACCTATTTAACGTAATGAATAACAAGAACCCAACGAAACCAAACGGAGACCCCAAAACATGTCAAAAACACGCTAAAAAAGGAACTGCATCACCCAAAAAAGAGAAGAAAAGCCCAAATACCATGAATCCACCCCAAAAGTCCCCTAAACCTACCTGAAGTTCTCCAAAACCCACAATTTACAATTTTCCACCATGATGACCACCGAAAACCCAACGAAACCCAATGGAGACCACAAAACACGTCAAAACACCCCAAAAAAGAACAGGATCAACACAAAAAAAAACAGAAGAAAACCCCAAAAACCATAGATCCACCCCAAAACCACCCTAAACCTACCTCATGTTCTCAAAATCCCAAAGTCCACTCCCAACCACCAGAAAACCCATTAGGAACTCAACGAAACGCAATGGAAACACCAAAACACCTCAAAAACACCCCAAAAGCGAACAGGATCAGAAGGAAAAACGTGATTTAACCCCCAAATAACCCTTAAACCTACCTGATGTTCTCCTAAATGTACAATCCACTCCCAACCACAAGTAAACCCAAGGGAAACCCAACAAAACCCAACGGAGACACCAAAACACGTCAAAAACACGCTAAAAAAGGAACTGCATCACCCAAAAAAGAGAAGAAAAGCCCAAATACCATGAATCCACCCAGAAAGTCCCCTAAACCTACCTGAAGTTCTCCAAAACCCACAATTTACAATTTTCCACCATGATGACCACCGAAAACCCAACGAAACCCAATGGAGACCCCAAAACACGTCCAAAACACACCAAAAAAGAACGGAATCACCCCCAAAACTGGAAGAAAATCCCAAATACAATAGATCCACCCCAAAAACACCCTAAACCTACCTGATGTTCTCCTAAATGTACAATCCACTCCCAACCACCAGAAAACCCAATGGAAACCCAACGAAACCCAACGGAGACCCCAAAACACACCAAACAAGAACGGGATCACCCCCAAAAACGAAAGAAAATCCCCCAAAACCATGGATCCACCCCAAAAACACCCTAAACCTACCTGATGTTCTCCAAAACCCACAATCTACACCTATTTAACGTAATAAACAACAAGAACCCAACGAAACCCAATGGAGACCACAAAACATGTCAAAAACACCACAAAAAAGAACTGCATCACCCCAAAAAACAGAAGAAATCCCCATATACCATGAATCCATCCCAAAAGTCCCCCTAAACCTACCTGATGTTCTCCAAAACCCACAATCTACACTTTTCCACCACTGATGACACGGAAAACCCAACGAAAACACAACGGAGAACCCCAAAACACGTCAAAACACCAAAAAAGAACAGGATCAACACAAAAAATGAAAGAAAACCCCAAAAACCATAGATCCACCCCAAAACCACCCTAAACCTACCTCATGTTCTCCAAATCCAAAAGTCCACTCCCAACCACCAGAAAACCCATTAGGAACTCAACGAAACGCAACGGAAACACCAAAACACCTCAAAAACACCCCAAAAGCGAACAGGATCAGAAGGAAAAACGTGATTTAACCCCCAAATAACCCTTAAACCTACCTGATGTTCTCCTAAATGTGCAATCCACTCCCAACCACAAGTAAACCCAAGGGAAACCCAACAAAACCCAACGGAGACCCCAAAACACGTCAAAAACACGCTAAAAAAGGAACTGCATCACCCAAAAAAGAGAAGAAAAGCCCAAATACCATGAATCCACCCCAAAAGTCCCCTAAACCTACCTGAAGTTCTCCAAAACCCACAATTTACAATTTTCCACCATGATGACCAACGAAAACCCAACGAAACCCAATGGAGACCCCAAAACACGTCCAAAACACACCAAACAAGAACGGAATCACCCCCAAAACTGGAAGAAAATCCCAAATACAATAGATCCACCCCAAAAACACCCTAAACCTACCTGATGTTCTCCTAAATGTACAATCCACTCCCAACCACCAGAAAACCCAATGGAAACCCAACGAAACCCAACGGAGACCACAAAACACGTCAAAAACACACCAAACAAGAACGGGATCACCCCCAAAAACGAAAGAAAATCCCCCAAAACCATGGATCCACCCCAAAAACACCCTAAACCTACCTGATGTTCTCCAAAACCCACAATCTACACCTATTTAACGTAATGAACAACAAGAACCCAACGAAACCAAACGGAGACCCCAAAACATGTCAAAAACACGCTAAAAAAGGAACTGCATCACCCAAAAAAGAGAAGAAAAGCCCAAATACCATGAATCCATCCCAAAAGTCCCCCTAAACCTACCTGATGTTCTCCAAAACCCACAATCTACACTTTTCCACCACGATGACAACGGAAAACCCAACAAAACACAACGGAGACCCCAAAACACGTCAAAACACCCCAAAAAAGAACAGGATCAACACAAAAAATGAAAGAAAACCCCAAAAGCCATAGATCCACCCCAAAAGTCCCCCTAAACCTACCTCATGTTCTCCAAATCCCAAAGTCCACTCCCAACCACCAGAAAACCCTTTAGGAACTCAACAAAACGCAACGGAAACACCAAAACACCTCAAAAACACCCCAAAAGCGAACAGGATCAGAAGAAAAAACGTGATTTAACCCCCAAATAACCCTTAAACCTACCTGATGTTCTCCTAAATGTGCAATCCACTCCCAACCACCAGAAAACCCAACGGAAACCCAACAAAACCCAACGGAGACCCCAAAACACGTCAAAAACACACCAAACAAGAACATGATCACCCCCCAAAACGAAAGAAAATCCCACAAAACCATGAATCCACCCCAAAATCACCCTAAACCTACCTGATGTTCTCCAAAACCCACAATCTACACTTTTCCACCATGATGACCACCGAAAACCCAACGAAACACAATGGAGACCACAAAACACGTCAAAAACAACACAAAAAAGAACAGGATCAACAAAAAAAACAGAAGAAAACCCCAAAAGCCATAGATCCACCCCAAAAGTCCCCCTAAACCTACCTCATGTTCTCCAAATCCCAAAGTCCACTCCCAACCACCAGAAAACCCATTAGGAACTCAAGGAAACGCAACGGAAACACCAAAACACCTCAAAAACACCCCAAAAGCGAACAGGATCAGAAGAAAAAACGAGATTTAACCCCCAAATAACCCTTAAACCTACCTGATGTTCTCCTAAATGTACAATCCACTCCCAACCACAAGTAAACCCAAGGGAAACCCAACAAAACCCAACGGAGACCCCAAAACACGTCAAAAACACGCTAAAAAAGGAACTGCATCACCCAAAAAAGAGAAGAAAAGCCCAAATACCATGAATCCACCCCAAAAGTCCCCTAAACCTACCTGAAGTTCTCCAAAACCCACAATTTACAATTTTCCACCATGATGACCACCGAAAACCCAAGGAAACCCAATAGAGACCCCAAAACACGTCAAAAACACCACAAAAAAGAACTGCATCACCCCAAAAAACAGAAGAAATCCCCATATACCATGAATCCACCCCAAAAGTCCCCCTAAACCTACCTGATGTTCTCCAAAACCCACAATCTACACTTTTCCACCACGATGACAACGGAAAACCCAACAAAACACAACGGAGACCCCAAAACACGTCAAAACACCCCAAAAAAAGAACAGGATCAACACAAAAAATGAAAGAAAACCCCAAAAGCCATAGATCCACCCCAAAAGTCCCCCTAAACCTACCTCATGTTCTCCAAATCCCAAAGTCCACTCCCAACCACCAGAAAACCCATTAGGAACTCAACGAAACGCAACGGAAACACCAAAACACCTCAAAAACACCCCAAAAGCGAACAGGATCAGAAGAAAAAACGGGATTTAACCCCCAAATAACCCTTAAACCTACCTGATGTTCTCCTAAATGTGCAATCCACTCCCAACCACCAGAAAACCCAATGGAAACCCAACAAAACCCAACGGAGACCCCAAAACACGTCAAAAACACCCCCAAAAAAGAACGGGATCACTCCAAAAACAGAAGAAAACCCTAAAAAACAGAAGAAATCCCCCAAAACCAGAGATTCACCCCAAAAAAGAACAGAATCACCCCAAAAAACGAAAGAAAACCCCAAATACCATAGATCCACCCCAAAACAACCCTAAACCTCCCTGATGTTCTCCAAAAACCCACAATTTACACTTTTCCACCATGATGACCAACAAGAACCCAACTAAAACCAAACGGAGACCCCAAAACATGTCAAAAACACGCTAAAAAAGGAACTGCATCACCCAAAAAAGAGAAGAAAAGCCCAAATACCATGAATCCACCCCAAAAGTCCCCTAAACCTACCTGAAGTTCTCCAAAACCCACAATTTACAATTTTCCACCATGATGACCAACAAGAACCCAACTAAAACCAAACGGAGACCCCAAAACATGTCAAAAACACGCTAAAAAAGGAACTGCATCACCCAAAAAAGAGAAGAAAAGCCCAAATACCATGAATCCACCCCAAAAGTCCCCTAAACCTACCTGAAGTTCTCCAAAACCCACAATTTACAATTTTCCACCATGATGACCACCGAAAACCCAACGAAACCCAATGGAGACCCCAAAACACGTTCAAAACACACCAAACAAGAATGGAATCACGCCAAAAACAGAAGAAAACACCAAATACCATAGATCCACCCCAAAAGTCCCCCTAAACCTACCTGAAGTTCTCCAAAACCCACAATCTACACTTTTCCACAATGATGACCACCGAAAACCCAACGAAACCCATCAGAGACCCCAAAACAGGTCTAAAACACACCAAACAAGAATGGAATCACCCCCAAAACTGGAAGAAAATCCCAAATACAATAGATCCACCCCAAAAACACCCTAAACCTACCTGATGTTCTCCTAAATGTACAATCCACTCCCAACCACCAGAAAACCCAATGGAAACCCAACGAAACCCAACGGAGACCACAAAACACGTCAAAAACACACCAAACAAGAACGGGATCACCCCCCAAAACGAAAGAAAATCCCCCAAAACCATGGATCCACCCCAAAAACACCCTAAACCTACCTGATGTTCTCCAAAACCCACAATTTACAATTTTCCACCATGATGACCACCGAAAACCCAACGAAACCCAATGGAGACCACAAAACACGTCAAAAACACCACAAAAAAGAACAGGATCAACACGAAAAACAGAAGAAAACCCCAAAAGCCATAGATCCACCCCAAAAGTCCCCCTAAACCTACCTCGTGTTCTCCAAATCCCAAAGTCCACTCCCAACCACCAGAAAAACCATTAGGAACTCAAGGAAACGCAACGGAAACACCAAAACAACTCAAAAACACCCCAAAAGCGAACAGGATCAGAAGAAAAAACGTGATTTAACCCCCAAATAACCCTTAAACCTACCTGATGTTCTCCTAAATGTACAATCCATTCCCAACCACCAGAAAACCCAATGGAAACCCAACAAAACCCAACGGAGACCCCAAAACACGTCAAAAACATCCCCAAAAAAGAACGGGATCACTCCAAAAACAGAAGAAAACCCTAAAAAACAGAAGAAATCCCCCAAAACCAGAGATTCACCCCAAAAAAGAACAGAATCACCCCAAAAAAACGAAAGAAAACCCCAAATACCATAGATCCACCCCAAAACAACCCTAAACCTACCTGATGTTCTCCAAAAACCCACAATTTACACTTTTCCACCATGATGACCAACAAGAACCCAACTAAAACCAAACGGAGACCCCAAAACATGTCAAAAACACCCCAAAAATGGAACTGCATCACCCAAAAAAGAGAAGAAAAGCCCAAATACCATGAATCCACCCCAAAAGTCCCCTAAACCTACCTGAAGTTCTCCAAAACCCACAATTTACAATTTTCCACCATGATGACCACCGAAAACCCAACGAAACCCAATGGAGACCACAAAACACGTCAAAACCACACCAAACAAGAACGGAATCACCCCCAAAACTGGAAGAAAATCCCAAATACAATAGATCCACCCCAAAAACACCCTAAACCTACCTGATGTTCTCCTAAATGTACAATCCACTCCCAAGCACCAGAAAACCCAATGGAAACTCAACGAAACCCAACGGAGACCACAAAACACGTCAAAACCACACCAAACAAGAACGGGATCACCCCCAAAAACGAAAGAAAATCCCCCAAAACCATGGATCCACCCCCAAAACACCCTAAACCTACCTGATGTTCTCCAAAACCCACAATCTACACCTATTTAACGTAATGAACAACAAGACCCAAATGAAACCCAATGGAGACCACAAAACACGTCAAAAACACCACAAAAAAGAACTGCATCACCCCAAAAAAACAGAAGAAATCCCCATATACCATGAATCCACCCCAAAAGTCCCCCTAAACCTACCTGATGTTCTCCAAAACCCACAATCTACACTTTTCCACCACGATGACAACGGAAAACCCAACAAAACACAACGGAGACCCCAAAACACGTCAAAACACCCCAAAAAAGAACAGGATCAACACAAAAAATGAAAGAAAACCCCAAAAGCCATAGATCCACCCCAAAAGTCCCCCTAAACCTACCTCATGTTCTCCAAATCCCAAAGTCCACTCCCAACCACCAGAAAACCCTTTAGGAACTCAACGAAACGCAACGGAAACGCCAAAACACCTCAAAAACACCCCAAAAGCGAACAGGATCAGAAGAAAAAACGTGATTTAACCCCCAAATAACCCTTAAACCTACCTGATGTTCTCCTAAATGTGCAATCCACTCCCAACCACCAGAAAACCCAAGGGAAACCCAACAAAACCCAACGGAGACCCCAAAACACGTCAAAAACACCCCCAAAAAAGAACGGGATCACTCCAAAAACAGAAGAAAACCCTAAAAAACAGAAGAAATCCCCCAAAACCAGAGATTCACCCCAAAAAAGAATAGAATCATCCCAAAAAAACGAAAGAAAACCCCAAATACCATAGATCCACCCCAAAACAACCCTAAACCTCCCTGATGTTCTCCAAAAACCCACAATTTACACTTTTCCACCATGATGACCAACAAGAACCCAACTAAAACCAAACGGAGACCCCAAAACATGTCAAAAACACCCCAAAAAAGGAACTGCATCACCCAAAAAAGAGAAGAAAAGCCCAAATACCATGAATCCACCCCAAAAGTCCCCTAAACCTACCTGAAGTTCTCCAAAACCCACAATTCACAATTTTTCACCATGATGACCACCGAAAACCGAACGAAACCCAATGGAGACCACAAAACACGTCCAAAACACACCAAACAAGAACGGAATCACGCCAAAAACAGAAGAAAACACCAAATACCATAGATCCACCCCAAAAGTCCCCCTAAACCTACCTGATGTTCTCCAAAACCCACAATCTACACTTTTCCACAATGATGACCACCGAAAACCCAACGAAACCCATCAGAGACCCCAAAACAGGTCTAAAACACACCAAACAAGAATGGAATCACCCCCAAAACTGGAAGAAAATCCCAAATACAATAGATCCACCCCAAAACCACCCTAAACCTACCTGATGTTCTCCTAAATGTACAATCCACTCCCAACCACCAGAAAACCCAATGGAAACCCAACGAAACCCAACGGAGACCACAAAACACGTCAAAAACACACCAAACAAGAACGGGATCACCCCCCAAAACGAAAGAAAATCCCCCAAAACCATGGATCCACCCCAAAAACTCCCTAAACCTACCTGATGTTCTCCAAAACCCACAATTTACAATTTTCCACCATGATGACCACCGAAAACCCAACGAAACCCAATGGAGACCACAAAACACGTCAAAAACACCACAAAAAAGAACAGGATCAACACGAAAAACAGAAGAAAACCCCAAAAGCCATAGATCCACCCCAAAAGTCCCCCTAAACCTACCTCGTGTTCTCCAAATCCCAAAGTCCACTCCCAACCACCAGAAAAACCATTAGGAACTCAAGGAAACGCAACGGAAACACCAAAACAACTCAAAAACACCCCAAAAGCGAACAGGATCAGAAGAAAAAACGTGATTTAACCCCCAAATAACCCTTAAACCTACCTGATGTTCTCCTAAATGTACAATCCATTCCCAACCACCAGAAAACCCAATGGAAACCCAACAAAACCCAACGGAGACCCCAAAACACGTCAAAAACACCCCCAAAAAAGAACGGGGTCACTCCAAAAACAGAAGAAAACCCTAAAAAACAGAAGAAATCCCCCAAAACCAGAGATTCACCCCAAAAAAGAACAGAATCACCCCAAAAAAAACGAAAGAAAACCCCAAATACCATAGATCCACCCCAAAACAACCCTAAACCTACCTGATGTTCTCCAAAAACCCACAATTTACACTTTTCCACCATGATGATCAACAAGAACCCAACTAAAACCAAACGGAGACCCCAAAACATGTCAAAAACACCCCAAAAAAGGAACTGCATCACCCAAAAAAAGAGAAGAAAAGCCCAAATACCATGAATCCACCCCAAAAGTCCCCTAAACCTACTTGAAGTTCTCCAAAACCCACAATTTACACTTTTCCACCATGATGACCACCGAAAACCCAACGAAACCCAATGGAGACCCCAAAACACGTCCAAAACACACCAAACAAGAACGGAATCACCCCCAAAACTGGAAGAAAATCCCAAATACAATAGATCCACCCCAAAAAAACCCTAAACCTACCTGATGTTCTCCTAAATGTACAATCCACTCCCAACCACCAGAAAACCCAATGGAAACCCAACGAAACCCAACGGAGACCACAAAACACGTCAAAAACACACCAAACAAGAACGGGATCACCCCCAAAAACGAAAGAAAATACCCCAAAGCCATGGATCCACCCCCAAAACACCCTAAACCTACCTGATGTTCTCCAAAACCCACAATCTACACCTATTTAACGTAATGAACAACAAGACCCAAATGAAACCCAATGGAGACCACAAAACATGTCAAAAACAACACAAAAAAGAACTGCATCACCCCAAAAAACAGAAGAAATCCCCATATACCATGAATCCACCCCAAAAGTCCCCCTAAACCTACCTGATGTTCTCCAAAACCCACAATCTACACTTTTCCACCACGATGACAACGGAAAACCCAACAAAACACAACGGAGACCCCAAAACACGTCAAAACACCCCAAAAAAGAACAGGATCAACACAAAAAATGAAAGAAAACCCCAAAAGCCATAGATCCACCCCAAAAGTCCCCCTAAACCTACCTCATGTTCTCCAAATCCCAAAGTCCACTCCCAACCACCAGAAAACCCATTAGGAACTCAACGAAACGCAACGGAAACGCCAAAACACCTCAAAAACACCCCAAAAGCGAACAGGATCAGAAGAAAAAACGTGATTTAACCCCCAAATAACCCTTAAACCTACCTGATGTTCTCCTAAATGTACAATCCACTCCCAACCACCAGAAAACCCAGTGGAAACCCAACAAAACCCAACGGAGACCCCAAAACACGTCAAAAACACACCAAACAAGAACGGGATCACCCCCCAAAACGAAAGAAAATCCCCCAAAACCATGGATCCACCCCAAAATCACCCTAAACCTACCCGATGTTCTCCAAAACCCACAATCTACACTTTTCCACTATGATGACCACCGAAAACCCAACGAAACACAATGGAGACCACAAAACACGTCAAAAACAACACAAAAAAGAACAGGATCAACAAAAAAAACAGAAGAAAACGCCAAAAGCCATAGATCCACCCCAAAAGTCCCCCTAAACCTACCTCATGTTCTCCAAATCCCAAAGTCCACTCCCAACCACCAGAAAACCCATTAGGAACTCAACGAAACGAAACGGAAACACCAAAAACACCTCAAAAACACCCCAAAAGCGAACAGGATCAGAAGAAAAAACGTGATTTAACCCCAAAAACCCTTAAACCTACCTGATGTTCTCCTAAATGTACAATCCACTCCCAACCACAAGTAAACCCAAGGGAAACCCAACAAAACCCAACGGAGACCCCAAAACACGTCAAAAACACGCTAAAAAAGGAACTGCATCACCCAAAAAAAGAGAAGAAAAGCCCAAATACCATGAATCCACCCCAAAAGTCCCCTAAACCTACCTGAAGTTCTCCAAAACCCACAATTTACAATTTTCCACCATGATGACCACCGAAAACCCAACGAAACCCAATGGAGACCACAAAACACGTCAAAACCACACCAAACAAGAACGGAATCACCCCCAAAACTGGAAGAAAATCCCAAATACAATAGATCCACCCCAAAAACACCCTAAACCTACCTGATGTTCTCCTAAATGTACAATCCACTCCCAACCACCAGAAAACCCAATGGAAACTCAACGAAACCCAACGGAGACCCCAAAACACGTCAAAAACACACCAAACAAGAACGGGATCACCCCCAAAAACGAAAGAAAATCCCCCAAAACCATGGATCCACCCCAAAAACACCCTAAACCTACCTGATGTTCTCCAAAACCCACAATCTACACCTATTAAACGTAATGAACAACAAGACCCCAACGAAACCCAATGGAGACCACAAAACACGTCAAAAACACCACAAAAAAGAACTGCATCACCCCAAAAAACAGAAGAAATCCCCATATACCATGAATCCACCCCAAAAGTCCCCCTAAACCTACCTGATGTTCTCCAAAACCCACAATCTACACTTTTCCACCACGATGACAACGGAAAACCCAACAAAACACAACGGAGACCCCAAAACACGTCAAAACACCCCAAAAAAGAACAGGATCAACACAAAAAATGAAAGAAAACCCCAAAAGCCATAGATCCACTCCAAAAGTCCCCCTAAACCTACCTCATGTTCTCCAAATCCCAAAGTCCACTCCCAACCACCAGAAAACCCATTAGGAACTCAACGAAACGCAACGGAAACGCCAAAACACCTCAAAAACACCCCAAAAGCGAACAGGATCAGAAGAAAAAACGTGATTTAACCCCCAAATAACCCTTAAACCTACCTGATGTTCTCCTAAATGTACAATCCACTCCCAACCACCAGAAAACCCAGTGGAAACCCAACAAAACCCAACGGAGACCCCAAAACACGTCAAAAACACCCCCAAAAAAGAACGGGATCACTCCAAAAACAGAAGAAAACCCTAAAAAACAGAAGAAATCCCCCAAAACCAGAGATTCACCCCAAAAAAGAACAGAATCACCCCAAAAAACGAAAGAAAACCCCAAATACCATAGATCCACCCCAAAACAACCCTAAACCTCCCTGATGTTCTCCAAAAACCCACAATTTACACTTTTCCACCATGATGACCAACAAGAACCCAACTAAAACCAAACGGAGACCCCAAAACATGTCAAAAACACGCTAAAAAAGGAACTGCATCACCCAAAAAAGAGAAGAAAAGCCCAAATACCATGAATCCACCCCAAAAGTCCCCTAAACCTACCTGAAGTTCTCCAAAACCCACAATTTACAATTTTCCACCATGATGACCAACAAGAACCCAACTAAAACCAAACGGAGACCCCAAAACATGTCAAAAACACGCTAAAAAAGGAACTGCATCACCCAAAAAAGAGAAGAAAAGCCCAAATACCATGAATCCACCCCAAAAGTCCCCTAAACCTTCCTGAAGTTCTCCAAAACCCACAATTTACAATTTTCCACCATGATGACCACCGAAAACCCAACGAAACCCAATGGAGACCCCAAAACACGTTCAAAACACACCAAACAAGAATGGAATCACGCCAAAAACAGAAGAAAACACCAAATACCATAGATCCACCCCAAAAGTCCCCCTAAACCTACCTGAAGTTCTCCAAAACCCACAATCTACACTTTTCCACAATGATGACCACCGAAAACCCAACAAAACCCATCAGAGACCCCAAAACAGGTCTAAAACACACCAAACAAGAATGGAATCACCCCCAAAACTGGAAGAAAATCCCAAATACAATAGATCCACCCCAAAACCACCCTAAACCTACCTGATGTTCTCCTAAATGTACAATCCACTCCCAACCACCAGAAAACCCAATGGAAACCCAACGAAACCCAACGGAGACCACAAAACACGTCAAAAACACACCAAACAAGAACGGGATCACCCCCCAAAACGAAAGAAAATCCCCCAAAACCATGGATCCACCCCAAAAACTCCCTAAACCTACCTGATGTTCTCCAAAACCCACAATTTACAATTTTCCACCATGATGACCACCGAAAACCCAACGAAACCCAATGGAGACCACAAAACACGTCAAAAACACCACAAAAAAGAACAGGATCAACACGAAAAACAGAAGAAAACCCCAAAAGCCATAGATCCACCCCAAAAGTCCCCCTAAACCTACCTCGTGTTCTCCAAATCCCAAAGTCCACTCCCAACCACCAGAAAAATTATTAGGAACTCAAGGAAACGCAACGGAAACACCAAAACACCTCAAAAACACCCCAAAAGCGAACAGGATCAGAAGAAAAAACGGGATTTAACCCCCAAATAACCCTTAAACCTACCTGATGTTCTCCTAAATGTACAATCCATTCCCAACCACCAGAAAACCCAATGGAAACCCAACAAAACCCAACGGAGACCCCAAAACACGTCAAAAACACCCCCAAAAAAGAACGGGATCACTCCAAAAACAGAAGAAAACCCTAAAAAACAGAAGAAATCCCCCAAAACCAGAGATTCACCCCAAAAAAGAACAGAATCACCCCAAAAAAACGAAAGAAAACCCCAAATACCATAGATCCACCCCAAAACAACCCTAAACCTACCTGATGTTCTCCAAAAACCCACAATTTACACTTTTCCACCATGATGACCAACAAGAACCCAACTAAAACCAAACGGAGACCCCAAAACATGTCAAAAACACCCCAAAAATGGAACTGCATCACCCAAAAAAGAGAAGAAAAGCCCAAATACCATGAATCCACCCCAAAAGTCCCCTAAACCTACCTGAAGTTCTCCAAAACCCACAATTTACAATTTTCCACCATGATGACCACCGAAAACCCAACGAAACCCAATGGAGACCCCAAAACACGTCAAAACCACACCAAACAAGAACGGAATCACCCCCAAAACTGGAAGAAAATCCCAAATACAATAGATCCACCCCAAAAACACCCTAAACCTACCTGATGTTCTCCTAAATGTACAATCCACTCCCAACCACCAGAAAACCCAATGGAAACCCAACGAAACCCAACGGAGACCCCAAAACACGTCAAAAACACACCAAACAAGAACGGGATCACCCCCAAAAACGAAAGAAAATACCCCAAAGCCATGGATCCACCCCCAAAACACCCTAAACCTACCTGATGTTCTCCAAAACCCACAATCTACACCTATTTAACGTAATGAACAACAAGAACCCAACGAAACCCAATGGAGACCACAAAACACGTCAAAAACACCACAAAAAAGAACTGCATCACCCCAAAAAACAGAAGAAATCCCCATTTACCATGAATCCACCCCAAAAGTCCTCCTAAACCTACCTGATGTTCTCCAAAACCCACAATCTACACCTATTTAACGTTATGAACAACAAGAACCCAACGAAACCCAATGGAGACCACAAAACACGTCAAAAACACCACAAAAAAGAACTGCATCACCCCAAAAAAACAGAAGAAATCCCCATATACCATGAATCCACCCCAAAAGTCCCCCTAAACCTACCTGATGTTCTCCAAAACCCACAATCTACACTTTTCCACCACGATGACAACGGAAAACCCAACAAAACACAACGGAGACCCCAAAACACGTCAAAACACCCCAAAAAAGAACAGGATCAACACAAAAAATGAAAGAAAACCCCAAAAGCCATAGATCCACCCCAAAAGTCCCCCTAAACCTACCTCATGTTCTCCAAATCCCAAAGTCCACTCCCAACCACCAGAAAACCCTTTAGGAACTCAACGAAACGCAACGGAAACGCCAAAACACCTCAAAAACACCCCAAAAGCGAACAGGATCAGAAGAAAAAACGTGATTTAACCCCCAAATAACCCTTAAACCTACCTGATGTTCTCCTAAATGTAAAATCCACTCCCAACCACCAGAAAACCCAAGGGAAACCCAACAAAACCCAACGGAGACCCCAAAACACGTCAAAAACATCCCCAAAAAAGAACGGGATCACTCCAAAAACAGAAGAAAACCCTAAAAAACAGAAGAAATCCCCCAAAACCAGAGATTCACCCCAAAAAAGAATAGAATCACCCCAAAAAAAACAAAAGAAAACCCCAAATACCATAGATCCACCCCAAAACAACCCTAAACCTACCTGATGTTCTCCAAAAACCCACAATTTACACTTTTCCACCATGATGACCAACAAGAACCCAACTAAAACCAAACGGAGACCCCAAAATATGTCAAAAACACCACAAAAAAGGAACTGCATCACCCAAAAAAGAGAAGAAAAGCCCAAATACCATGAATCCACCCCAAAAGTCCCCTAAACCTACCTGAAGTTCTCCAAAACCCACAATTCACAATTTTTCACCATGATGACCACCGAAAACCGAACGAAACCCAATGGAGACCACAAAACACGTCCAAAACACACCAAACAAGAACGGAATCACGCCAAAAACAGAAGAAAACACCAAATACCATAGATCCACCCCAAAAGTCCCCCTAAACCTACCTGATGTTCTCCAAAACCCACAATCTACACTTTTCCACAATGATGACCACCGAAAACCCAACGAAACCCATCAGAGACCCCAAAACAGGTCTAAAACACACCAAACAAGAATGGAATCAACCCCAAAACTGGAAGAAAATCCCAAATACAATAGATCCACCCCAAAACCACCCTAAACCTACCTGATGTTCTCCTAAATGTACAATCCACTCCCAACCACCAGAAAACCCAATGGAAACCCAACGAAACCCAACGGAGACCACAAAACACGTCAAAAACACACCAAACAAGAACGGGATCACCCCCCAAAACGAAAGAAAATCCCCCAAAACCATGGATCCACCCCAAAAACTCCCTAAACCTACCTGATGTTCTCCAAAACCCACAATTTACAATTTTCCACCATGATGACCACCGAAAACCCAACGAAACCCAATGGAGACCACAAAACACGTCAAAAACACCACAAAAAAGAACAGGATCAACACGAAAAACAGAAGAAAACCCCAAAAGCCATAGATCCACCCCAAAAGTCCCCCTAAACCTACCTCGTGTTCTCCAAATCCCAAAGTCCACTCCCAACCACCAGAAAAACCATTAGGAACTCAAGGAAACGCAACGGAAACACCAAAACAACTCAAAAACACCCCAAAAGCGAACAGGATCAGAAGAAAAAACGTGATTTAACCCCCAAATAACCCTTAAACCTACCTGATGTTCTCCTAAATGTACAATCCATTCCCAACCACCAGAAAACCCAATGGAAACCCAACAAAACCCAACGGAGACCCCAAAACACGTCAAAAACACCCCCAAAAAAGAACGGGGTCACTCCAAAAACAGAAGAAAACCCTAAAAAACAGAAGAAATCCCCCAAAACCAGAGATTCACCCCAAAAAAGAACAGAATCACCCCAAAAAAACGAAAGAAAACCCCAAATACCATAGATCCACCCCAAAACAACCCTAAACCTACCTGATTTTCTCCAAAAACCCACAATTTACACTTTTCCACCATGATGATCAACAAGAACCCAACTAAAACCAAACGGAGACCCCAAAACATGTCAAAAACACCCCAAAAAAGGAACTGCATCACCCAAAAAAGAGAAGAAAAGCCCAAATACCATGAATCCACCCCAAAAGTCCCCTAAACCTACTTGAAGTTCTCCAAAACCCACAATTTACACTTTTCCACCATGATGACCACCGAAAACCCAACGAAACCCAATGGAGACCCCAAAACACGTCCAAAACACACCAAACAAGAACGGAATCACCCCCAAAACTGGAAGAAAATCCCAAATACAATAGATCCACCCCAAAAAAACCCTAAACCTACCTGATGTTCTCCTAAATGTACAATCCACTCCCAACAACCAGAAAACCCAATGGAAACCCAACGAAACCCAACGGAGACCCCAAAACACGTCAAAAACACACCAAACAAGAACGGAATCACCCCCCAAAACGAAAGAAAATCCCCCAAAACCATGGATCCACCCCCAAAACACCCTAAACCTACCTGATGTTCTCCAAAACCCACAATTTACAATTTTCCACCATGATGACCACCGAAAACCCAACGAAACCCAATGGAGACCACAAAACACGTCAAAAACACAACAAAAAAGAACAGGATCAACACGAAAAACAGAAGAAAACCCCAAAAGCCATAGATCCACCCCAAAAGTCCCCCTAAACCTACCTCGTGTTCTCCAAATCCAAAAGTCCACTCCCAACCACCAGAAAACCCTTTAGGAACTCAAGGAAACGCAACGGAAACACCAAAACACCTCAAAAACACCCCAAAAGCGAACAGGATCAGAAGAAAAAACGTGATTTAACCCCCAAATAACCCTTAAACCTACCTGATGTTCTCCTAAATGTACAATCCATTCCCAACCACCAGAAAACCCAATGGAAACCCAACAAAACCCAACGGAGACCCCAAAACACGTCAAAAACACCCCCAAAAAAGAACGGGATCACTCCAAAAACAGAAGAAAACCCTAAAAAACAGAAGAAATCCCCCAAAACCAGAGATTCACCCCAAAAAAGAACAGAATCACCCCAAAAAAACGAAAGAAAACCCCAAATACCATAGATCCACCCCAAAACAACCCTAAACCTACCTGATGTTCTCCAAAAACCCACAATTTACACTTTTCCACCATGATGACCAACAAGAACCCAACTAAAACCAAACGGAGACCCCAAAACATGTCAAAAACACGCTAAAAAAGGAACTGCATCACCCAAAAAAGAGAAGAAAACCCCAAATACCATGAATCCACCCCAAAAGTCCCCTAAACCTACCTGAAGTTCTCCAAAACCCACAATTTACAATTTTCCACCATGATGACCACCGAAAACCCAACGAAACCCAATGGAGACCACAAAACACGTCAAAACCACACCAAACAAGAACGGAATCACCCCCAAAACTGGAAGAAAATCCCAAATACAATAGATCCACCCCAAAAACACCCTAAACCTACCTGATGTTCTCCTAAATGTACAATCCACTCCCAACCACCAGAAAACCCAATGGAAACCCAACGAAACCCAACGGAGACCCCAAAACACGTCAAAAACACACCAAACAAGAACGGGATCACCCCCAAAAAACGAAAGAAAATCCCCCAAAACCATGGATCCACCCCAAAAACACCCTAAACCTACCTGATGTTCTCCAAAACCCACAATCTACACCTATTAAACGTAATGAACAACAAGACCCCAACGAAACCCAATGGAGACCACAAAACACGTCAAAAACACCACAAAAAAGAACTGCATCACCCCAAAAAACAGAAGAAATCCCCATATACCATGAATCCACCCCAAAAGTCCCCCTAAACCTACCTGATGTTCTCCAAAACCCACAATCTACACTTTTCCACCACGATGACAACGGAAAACCCAACAAAACACAACGGAGACCCCAAAACACGTCAAAACACCCCAAAAAAGAACAGGATCAACACAAAAAATGAAAGAAAACCCCAAAAGCCATAGATCCACTCCAAAAGTCCCCCTAAACCTACCTCATGTTCTCCAAATCCCAAAGTCCACTCCCAACCACCAGAAAACCCATTAGGAACTCAACGAAACGCAACGGAAACGCCAAAACACCTCAAAAACACCCCAAAAGCGAACAGGATCAGAAGAAAAAACGTGATTTAACCCCCAAATAACCCTTAAACCTACCTGATGTTCTCCTAAATGTACAATCCACTCCCAACCACCAGAAAACCCAGTGGAAACCCAACAAAACCCAACGGAGACCCCAAAACACGTCAAAAACACACCAAACAAGAACGGGATCACCCCCCAAAACGAAAGAAAATCCCCCAAAACCATGCATCCACCCCAAAATCACCCTAAACCTACCCGATGTTCTCCAAAACCCACAATCTACACTTTTCCACTATGATGACCACCGAAACCCAACGAAACACAATGGAGACCACAAAACACGTCAAAAACAACACAAAAAAGAACAGGATCAACAAAAAAAACAGAAGAAAACCCCAAAAGCCATAGATCCACCCCAAAAGTCCCCCTAAACCTACCTCATGTTCTCCAAATCCCAAAGTCCACTCCCAACCACCAGAAAACCCATTAGGAACTAAACGAAACGAAACGGAAACACCAAAACACCTCAAAAACACCCCAAAAGCGAACAGGATCAGAAGAAAAAACGTGATTTAACCCCAAAAACCCTTAAACCTACCTGATGTTCTCCTAAATGTACAATCCACTCCCAACCACAAGTAAACGCAAGCGAAACACAACAAAACCCATCGGAGACCCCAAAACACGTCAAAAACACGCTAAAAAAGGAACTGCATCACCCAAAAAAGAGAAGAAAAGCCCAAATACCATGAATCCACCCCAAAAGTCCCCTAAACCTACCTGAAGTTCTCCAAAACCCACAATTTACAATTTTCCACCATGATGACCACCGAAAACCCAACGAAACCCAATGGAGACCACAAAACACGTCAAAACCACACCAAACAAGAACGGAATCACCCCCAAAACTGGAAGAAAATCCCAAATACAATAGATCCACCCCAAAACCACCCTAAACCTACCTGATGTTCTCCTAAATGTACAATCCACTCCCAACCACCAGAAAACCCAATGGAAACCCAACGAAACCCAACGGAGACCCCAAAACACGTCAAAAACACACCAAACAAGAACGGGATCACCCCCAAAAACGAAAGAAAATCCCCCAAAACCATGGATCCACCCCAAAAACACCCTAAACCTACCTGATGTTCTCCAAAACCCACAATCTACACCTATTAAACGTAATGAACAACAAGACCCCAATGAAACCCAATGGAGACCACAAAACACGTCAAAAACACCACAAAAAAGAACTGCATCACCCCAAAAAACAGAAGAAATCCCCATATACCATGAATCCACCCCAAAAGTCCCCCTAAACCTACCTGATGTTCTCCAAAACCCACAATCTACACTTTTCCACCACGATGACAACGGAAAACCCAACAAAACACAACGGAGACCCCAAAACACGTCAAAACACCCCAAAAAAGAACAGGATCAACACAAAAAATGAAAGAAAACCCCAAAAGCCATAGATCCACCCCAAAAGTCCCCCTAAACCTACCTCATGTTCTCCAAATCCCAAAGTCCACTCCCAACCACCAGAAAACCCTTTAGGAACTCAACGAAACGCAACGGAAACGCCAAAACACCTCAAAAACACCCCAAAAGCGAACAGGATCAGAAGAAAAAACGTGATTTAACCCCCAAATAACCCTTAAACCTACCTGATGTTCTCCTAAATGTGCAATCCACTCCCAACCACCAGAAAACCCAAGGGAAACCCAACAAAACCCAACGGAGACCCCAAAACACGTCAAAAACACCCCCAAAAAAGAACGGGATCACTCCAAAAACAGAAGAAAACCCTAAAAAACAGAAGAAATCCCCCAAAACCAGAGGTTCAACCCAAAAAAGAACAGAATCACCCAAAAAAACGAAAGAAAACCCCAAATACCATAGATCCACCCCAAAACAACCCTAAACCTACCTGATGTTCTCCAAAAACCCACAATTTACACTTTTCCACCATGATGACCAACAAGAACCCAACTAAAACCAAACGGAGACCACAAAACATGTCAAAAACACCCCAAAAAAGGAACTGCATCACCCAAAAAAGAGAAGAAAAGCACAAATACCATGAATCCACCCCAAAAGTCCCCTAAACCTACCTGAAGTTCTCCAAAACCCACAATTTACAATTTTCCACCATGATGACCACCGAAAACCCAACGAAACCCAATGGAGACCACAAAACACGTCAAAACCACACCAAACAAGAACGGAATCACCCCCAAAACTGGAAGAAAATCCCAAATACAATAGATCCACCCCAAAACCACCCTAAACCTACCTCATGTTCTCCTAAATGTACAATCCATTCCCAACCACCAGAAAACCCAATGGAAACCCAACGAAACCCAACGGAGACCCCAAAACACGTCAAAAACACACCAAACAAGAACGGGATCACACCCCAAAACGAAAGAAAATCCCCCAAAACCATGGATTCACCCCAAAACCACCCTAAACCTACCTGATGTTCTCCAAAACCCACAATTTACAATTTTCCACCATGATGACCACCGAAAACACAACGAAACCCAATGGAGACCCCAAAACACGTCAAAACCACACCAAACAAGAACGGAATCAACCCCAAAACTGGAAGAAAATCCCAAATACAATAGATCCACCCCAAAAACACCCTAAACCTACCTGATGTTCTCCTAAATGTACAATCCACTCCCAACCATCAGAAAACCCAATGGAAACCCAACAAAACCCAACGGAGACCCCAAAACACGTCAAAAACACACCAAACAAGAACGGGATCACCCCCAAAACTGGAAGAAAATCCCAAATACAATAGATCCACCCCAAAACCACCCTAAACCTACCTGATGTTCTCCTAAATGTACAATCCACTCCCAACCATCAGAAAACCCAATGGAAACCCAACGAAACCCAATGGAGACCCCAAAACACGTCAAAACCACACCAAACAAGAACGGAATCAACCCCAAAACTGGAAGAAAATCCCAAATACAATAGATCCACCCCAAAACCACCCTAAACCTACCTCATGTTCTCCTAAATGTACAATCCACTCCCAACCATCAGAAAACCCAATGGAAACCCAACAAAACCCAACGGAGACCCCAAAACACGTCAAAAACACACCAAACAAGAACGGGATCACCCCCAAAACTGGAAGAAAATCCCAAATACAATAGATCCACCCCAAAACCACCCTAAACCTACCTGATGTTCTCCTAAATGTACAATCCACTCCCAACCATCAGAAAACCCAATGGAAACCCAACGAAACCCAATGGAGACCCCAAAACACGTCAAAACCACACCAAACAAGAACGGAATCAACCCCAAAACTGGAAGAAAATCCCAAATACAATAGATCCACCCCAAAACCACCCTAAACCTACCTCATGTTCTCCTAAATGTACAATCCACTCCCAACCATCAGAAAACCCAATGGAAACCCAACAAAACCCAACGGAGACCCCAAAACACGTCAAAAACACACCAAACAAGAACGGGATCACCCCCAAAAACGAAAGAAAATCCCCCAAAACCATGGATCCACCCCAAAAGTCCCCCTAAACCTACCTCATGTTCTCCAAAACCCACAATCTACACTTCTCCACCACCATGACAACGGAAAACCCAACAAAACACAACGGAGACCCCAAAACACGTCAAAAACACACCAAACAAGAACGGGATCGCCCCCAAAAACGAAAGAAAATTCCCCAAAACCATGGATCCACCCCAAAAACACCCTAAACCTTCCTGATGTTCTCCAAAACCCACAATTTACAATTTTCCACCATGATGACCACCGAAAACCCAACGAAACCCAATGGAGACCACAAAACACGTCAATAACACCACAAAAAAAAACTGCATCACCACAAAAAACAGAAGAAAACCCCATATACCATTAATCCACCCCAAAAGTCCCCCTAAACCTACCTGATGTTCTCCTAAGTGTACAATCCACTCCCAAGCACCAGAAAACCCATTAGGAACTCAACAAAACGCAACGGAAACGCCAAAACACCTCAAAAACACCCCAAAAGCGAACAGGATCAGAAGAAAAAACGTGATTTAACCTTTAAATGAAGCTTAAACCTACCTGATGTTCTCCTAAATGTACAATCCACTCCCAACCACCAGAAAACCCAATGGAAACCCAACAAAACCCAACGGAGAACCCAAAACACGTCAAAAAAAAAAAAAAAAAAAACAGAAAAGAACGGGACCAACCCAAAAACAGAAGAAAACCCTAATAAACAGAAGAAATCACCCAAAACCATAGATTCAATCCCAAAAAACCTTAAACTCACCTGATGTTCTCCAAAACCCACAATTTACAATTTTCCACCATGATGACCACCGAAAATCCAACGAAACCCAATGGAGACTCCAAAAGACGTCAAAAACACACCAAACAAGAACGGAATCACCTCCAAAACTGGAAGAAAATCCCAAATACAATAGATCCACCCCAAAACCACCCTAAACCTACCTGATGTTCTCCTAAATGTACGATCCACTCCCAACAACCAGAAAACCCAATGGAAACCCAACAAAACCCAACGGAGACCCCAAAACACGTCAAAAACACCCCCAAAAAGGAACGGGATCACTCCAAAAACAGAAGAAAACCCTAAAAAACTGAAGAAACCCCCAAAACCATTGATTCACCCCAAAAAAGAACAGGATAACCCCAAAAAACGAAAGAAAACCCCAAAAACTATAGATCCACCCCAAAACAACCCTAAACCTACCTGATGTTCTCCAAAACCCACAATTTACAATTTTCCACCATGATGGCCAACGAGAACGCAACAAAATACAACGGGGACCCGCAAACACCTCAAAAATTTCCCAAAAGAACGGGACCACCCCAAGAAACAGAAGGAAACTCCAAAAAACATGACTCTGCCCCAAAAGTCCCCCTAAACCTACCTGATGTTCTCCAAAACCCACAATTTACAATTTTCCACCACCATGACCACAGAAAACCCAACGGAGACCCCAAAACACGTCAAAAACACACCAAACAAGAACGGGATCACCCCCAAAAACGATAGAAAATCCCCCAAAACCATGGATCCACCCCAAAACCACCCTAAACCTACCTGATGTTCTCCAAAACCCACAATTTACAATTTTCCACCATGATGACAACCGAAAATCCAACGAAACCCAATGGAGACCCCAAAACACGTCAAAAACACCCCAAAAAAGAACTGCATCACCCAAAAAAGAGAAGAAAATCCCAAATACCATAGATCCACCCCAAAAGTCCCCCTAAACCTACCTGATGTTCTCCAAAACACACAATCTACACTTTTCCAAAATGATGACCATGGAAAACCCAACGAAACCCATCAGAGACCCCAAAACACGTCAAAAACACAGCATACAAGAACGGAATCAACCCCAAAACTGGAAGAAAATCCCAAATACAATAGATCCACCCCAAAACCACCCTAAACCTACCCGATGTTCTCCTAAATGTACAATCCACTCCCAACCACCAGAAAACCCAATGGAAACCCAACGAAACCCAACGGAGACACCAAAACACGTCATAAACACACCAAACAAGAACGGGATAACCCCCAAAAAAGAAAGAAAATCCCCCAAAACCATGGATCCACCCCAAAACCACCCTAAACCTACCTGATGTTCTCCAAAACCCACAATTTACAATTTCCCACCATGATGACCACCGAAAACCCAACGAAACCTAAAGGAGACCACAAAACACGTCAAAAACAACACAAAAAAGAACTGCATCACCACAAAAAAACAGAAGAAAAACCCATATACCATGAATCCACCCCAAAAGTCCCCCTAAACCTACCTCATGTTCTCCAAATCCCAAAGTTCACTCCCAACCACGAGAAAACCCTTTAGGAACTCAACGAAAAGCAACGGAAACGCCAAAACACCTCAAAAACACCCCAAAAGCGAACAGGATCAGAAGAAAAAACGTGATTTAACCCCCAAATAACCCTAAAACCTACCTGATGTTCTCCTAAACCCACAATTTACAATTTTCCACCACCATGACCACGGAAAACCCAACAGAGACCACAAAACACGTCAAAAACACACCAAACAAGAACGGGATCACCCCCAAAAACGATAGAAAATCCCCCAAAACATGGATCCACCCCAAAACCACCCTAAACCTACCTGATGTTCTCCTAAATGTACAATCCACTCCCAAACACCAGAAAACCCATTAGGAACTCAACGAAATGCAACGGAAAAGCCAAAACACATCAAACACACCCCCAAAAGCCAACCGGATCAGAAGAAAAAACGTGATTTAACCCCCAAATAACCCTTAAACCTACCTGATGTTCTCCTAAATGTACAATCCACTCCCAACCACCAGAAAACCCAATGGAAACCCAACAAAACCCAACGGAGAACCAAAAACACATAAAAAACACCCCCGAAAAAGAACGGGATCACTCCAAAAAGAGAAGAAAACCCTAAAAAACAGAAGAAATCCACCAAAACCATAGATTCACCCCCAAAAAAGAACAGGATCACCCCAAAAATCGAAATAAAACCCCAAATACCATAGATCCACCCCAAAACAACCCTAAACCCACCTGATGTTCTCCAAAACCCACAATTTACAATTTTCCACAATGATGACCAAGGAGAACGCAACAAAACCCAACGGAGACCCCCAAACACCTCAAAAATTTCCCAAAAAAGAACGACACCACCCCAAGAAACACAAGGAAACCCCAAAAAACATGACTCTGCCCCAAAAGTCCCCCTAAACCTACCTGATGTTCTCCAAAACCCACAATCTACACTTCTCCACCACCATGACCACGGAAAACCCAACGAAACCCAATAGAGACCCCAAAACACGTCAAAAACACACCAATAAAGAACAGGATCAACACAAAAAATGAAAGAAAACCCCAAAAGCTATAGATCCACCCCAAAAGTCCCCCTAAACCTACCTGATGTTATCCTAAATGTACAATCCACTCCCAACCACCAGAAAACCCATTAGGAACTCAACGAAACGCAACGGAAACGCCAAAACACCTCAAAAACACTCCAAAAGCGAACAGGATCAGAAGAAAAAACGTGATTTAACCCCCAAATAACCTTAAACCTACCTGATGTTCTCCTAAATGTACAATCCACTCCCAACCACCAGAAAAAACAATGGAAACCCAACAAAACCCACGGAGACCCCAAAACACGTCAAAAAAAAAAAAAAAAAAAAAAAAACAGAAAAGAAAGGGACCACCCCAAAAACAGAAGAAAACCATAAATAATAGAAGAAGAAATCCCCCAAAACAATAGATTCACCCCTAAAAAAAACTTAAACTCACCTGATGTTCTCCAAAACCCACAATTTACAATTTTCCACCATGATGACCATCGAAAGCCCAACGAAACCCATCAGAGACCCCAAAACACGTCAAAAACACAGCAAACAAGAACGGAATCACCCCCAAAACTGGAAGAAAATCCCAAATACAATAGATCCACCCCAAAACAACCCTAAACCTACCTGATGTTCTCCAAAACCCACAATTTACAGTTTTCCACCATGATGGCCAACGAAAACGCAACAAAACCGAACGGAGACCCCCAAACACCTCAAAAATTTCACAAAAAAGAACGACACCACCCCAAGAAACAGAAGAAACCCCAAAAAACATGACTCTGCCCCAAAAGTCCCTTTAAACCTACCTGATGTTCTCCAAAACCCACAATCTACACTTTTCCACCACGATGACAACGGAAAACACAACAAACCCCATCAGAGACCACAAAAGACATCAAAAATACCCCAAAAAACAAATCACCCCAAAAAAACAGAAGAAAACCCCAAAAGCCATAGATACACCCGAAAAACACCCTAAACCTACCTGATGTTCTCCTAAATGTACAATCCACTCCCAACCACCAGAAAACCCAATGGAAACCCAACAAAACCCAACGGAGAACCCAAAACACGTCAAAAAAAAAAACAGAAAAGAACGGGACCACCCCAAAAACAGAAGAAAACCATAAAAAACAGAAGAAATCCCCCAACACCATAGAGTCACCCCCAAAAGAACCTTAAACTCACCTGACGTTCTCCAAAACCCACAATTTACAATTTTCCACCATGATGACCACCGAAAATCCAACGAAACCCAATGGAGACCCCAAAACATGTCAAAAACACCCAGAAAAAGAACTGCATCACCCCAAAAACAGAAGAAAACCTTAAACACTAAGAATAACCCTGAAAAGTCCCTCTAAACCTACCTGATGTTCTCCAAAACCCACAATTTACTCTTTTCTACCACCATGACCACGGAAAACCCAACGGAGACCCCAAAACACGTCAAAAACACACCAAACAAGAACGGGATCACCCCCAAAAACGATAGAAAATCCCCCAAAACCATGGATCCACCCCAAAACCACCCTAAACCTACCTGATGTTCTCCAAAACCCACAATTTACAATTTTCCACAATGATGACCACCGAAAACCCAACGAAACCCAATGGAGACCCCAAAACACGTCAAAAACACACCAAACAAGAACGGGATCACCCCCAAAAACGAAAGAAAATCCCCCAAAACCATGGATCCACCCCAAAAGTCCCCCTAAACCTACCTCATGTTCTCCAAAACCCACAATCTACACTTCTCCACCACCATGACAACGGAAAACCCAACAAAACACAACGGAGACCCCAAAACACGTCAAAAACACACCAAACAAGAACGGGATCACCCCCAAAAACGGAAGAAAATCCCCCAAAACCATGGATCCACCCCAAAAACACCCTAAACCTACCTGATGTTCTCGTAAATGTACAATCCACTCCCAACCACCAGAAAACCGAATGGAAACCCAACAAAACCCAACGGAGAACACAAAACACGTCAAAAAAAAAAAAAAACAGAAAAGAGCGGGACCACCCCAAAAACAGAAGAAAACACCAAACACCATAGATCCAACCCAAAAGTCCCCCTAAACCTACCTGAAGTTCTCCAAAATCCACAATCTACACTTTTCCACCACGATGACAATGGAAAACCCAACGAAACACAACGGAGACCCCAAAACACGTCAAAAACACCCCAAAAAGAACAGGATCACCCCAAAATACGAAAGAAAACCCCAAAAGCAATAGATCCACCCCAAAACCACCCTAAACCTACCTGATGTTCTCCTAAATGTACAATCCACTTTCAACCACCAGAAAACCAAATGGAAACCCAACAAAACCCAACGGAGAACCCAAAACACGTCAAAGAAAAACCAGAAAAGAACGGGACCACCCCAAAAACAGAAGAAAACCATAAAAAAGAGAAGAAATCCCCCAAAACCATAGATTCACCGGCAAAAAAACCTTAAACTCACCTGATGTTCTCCAAAACCCACAATTTACAATTTTCCACCATGATGACCACCGAAAACCCAACGAAACCCAATGGAGACCCCAAAACACCTCAAAAATTTCCCAAAAAAGAACGACACCACCCCAAGAAACACAAGGAAACCCCAAAAAACATGACTCTGCCCCAAAAGTCCCCCTAAACCTACCTGATGTTCTCCAAAACCCACAATCTACACTTTTCCACCACCATGACCACGGAAAACCAAACGAAACCCAACGGAGACCCCAAAACACATCAAAAACACACCAAACAAGAACGGGATCACCCCCAAAAACGAAAGAAAATCCCCCAAAACCATGGATCCACCCCAAAACCACCCTAAACCTACCTGATGTTCTCCAAAACGCACAATTTACAATTTTACTCCATGATGACCACCGAAAACCCAACGAAACCCAATGGAGACCACAAAACACGTCAAAAACACCCCAAAAAAGAACTGCATCACCACAAAAAAAAAAAGAAAACCCCATATACCATGAATCCACCCCAAAAGTCCCCCTAAATCTACATGATGTCCTCCAAAACCCACAATCTACACTTTTCCACCACGATGACAACGGAAAACCCAACAAAACCCATCAGAGACCCCAAAACACGTCAAAAACAACCCAAAAAAGAACAGGATCAACACAAAAACTGGAAGAAAACCCCAAAAGCCATAGATCCACCCCAAAAGTCCCCCTAAACCTACCTCATGTTCTCCAAATCCCAAAGTCCACTCCCAACCACCAGAAAACCCATTAGGAACTCAACGAAACGCAACGGAAACACCAAAACACCTCAAAAACACCCCAAAAGCGAACACGATCAGAAGAAAAAAACGGGATTTAAACCCCAAATAACCCTTAAACCTACCTGATGTTCTCCTAAATGTACAATCCACTCCCAACCACCAGAAAACCCAATGGAAACCCAACAAAACCCAACGGAGAACCCAAAACACGTCAAAAAAAGAAAAAAAAACAGAAAAGAACGGGACCACCCCAAAAACAGAAGAAAACCATAAAAAAGAGAAGAAATCCTCCAAAACCATAGAGTCACCCGCAAAAGAACCTTAAACTCACCTGATGTTCTCCAAAACCGACAATTTAAAATTTTCCACCATGATGACCACCGAAAACCCAACGAATCCCAATGGAGACCACAAAACACGACAAAAACACCCCAAAAAACAACTACATCACCCCAAAAACAGAAGAAAACCCCAAATACCATGAATCCACCCCAAAAGTCCCCCTAAACCTACCTGAAGTTCTCCAAAACCCATAATCTACACTTTTCCACAATGATGACCATGGAAAACCCAACGAAACCCATCAGAGACCCCAAAACACATCAAAAACACACCAAACAAGAACGGAATCACCCCCAAAACTGGAAGAAAATCCCAAATACAATAGATCCACCCCAAAACCACCCTAAACCTACCTGATGTTCTCCTAAATGTACAATCCACTCCCAACCACCAGAAAACCCAATGGAAACCCAACGAAACCCAACGGAGACCCCAAAACACGTCAAAAACACAACAAACAACAATGAGATCAAACCCAAAAAAGAAAGAAAATCCCCCAAAACCATGGATCCACCCCAAAAACACCCTAAACCTACCTGATGTTCTCCAAAACCCACAATTTACAATTTTCCACCATGATGACCACCGAAAACCCAACGAAACCCAATGGAGACCACAAAACACGTCAAAAACAACACAAAAAAGAACTGCATCACCCCAAAAAACAGAAGAAATCCCCATATACCATGAATCCACCCCAAAAGTCCCCCTAAACCTACCTGATGTTCTCCAAATCCTAAAGTCCACTCCCAACCACCAGAAAACCCATTAGGAACTCAACGAAACGCAACGGAAACACCAAAACACCTCAAAAACACCCCAAAAGCGAACAGGATCAGAAGAAAAAACGGGATTTAACCCCCAAATAACCCTTAAACCTACCTGATGTTCTCCTAAATGTACAATCCACTCCCAAACACCAGAAAACCCAATGGAAACCCAACAAAACCCAACGGAGAACCAAAAACACATAAAAAACACCCCCGAAAAAGAACGGGATCACTCCAAAAACAGAAGAAAACCCTAAAAAACAGAAGAAATTCCCCAAAACCATAGATTCAACCCAAAAAAGAATAGAATCACCGCAAAAAACGAAATAAAACCCCAAATACCATAGATCCACCCCAAAACAACCCTAAACCTACATGATGTTCTCCAAAACCCACAATCTACACTTTTCCACCACGATAACAAGGGAAAACCCAACAAAACAAAACGGAGACCCCAAAACACGACAAAAACAACCCAAAAAGAACAGGATCAACACAAAAAATGAAAGAAAAACCCAAAAGCCATAGATCCACCCCAAAAGTCCCCCTAAACCTACCTGATGTTCTCCTAAGTGTACAATCCACTCCCAACCACCAGAAAACCCATTAGGAACTCAATGAAACGCAACGGAAACGCCAAAACACCTCAAAAACACCCCAAAAGCGAACAGGATCAGAAGAAAAAACGGGATTTAACCCCCAAATAACCCTTAAACCTACCTGATGTTCTCCTAAATGTACAATCCACTCCCAACCAAGAGAAAACCCAATGGAAACCCAACAAAACCCAACGGAGAACCCAAAACACGTCAAAAAAAAAAAAAAAAAAAAAAAACCGAAAAGAACGGGACCACCCCAAAAACAGAAGAAAACCATAAAAAAGAGAAGAAATCCTCCAAAACCATAGAGTCACCCGCAAAAGAACCTTAAACTCACCTGATGTTCTCCAAAACCCACAATTTACAATTTTCCACCATGATGACCACCGAAAATCCAACGAAACCCAATGGAGACCCCAAAACACGTCAAAAACACCCAGAAAAACAACTGCATCACCCCAAAAACAGAAGAAAACCTTAAACACTATGAATAACCCCGAAAAGTCCCCCTAAACCTACCTGATGTTCTCCAAAACCCAAAATTTACACTTTTCCACCACCATCACCACGGAAAACCCAACGGAGACCCCAAAACACGTCAAAAACACACCAAACAAGAACGGGATCACCCCCAAAAACGATAGAAAATCCCCCAAAACCATGGATCCACCCCAAAAACACCCTAAACCTACCTGATGTTCTCCAAAACCCACAATTTACAATTTTCCACCATGATGACCACCGAAAACCCAACGAAACCCAATGGAGACCACAGAACACGTCAAAAACACCCCAAAAAACAACTGCATCACCCCAAAAACAGAAGAAAACCCCAAATACCATGAATCCACCCCAAAAGTCCCCCTAAACCTACCTGATGTTCTCCAAAACCCACAATTTAAAATTTTCCACCATGATGACCAACGAGAACGCAACAAAACCCAACGGAGAACCCCAAACACCTCAAAAATTTCCCAAAAAATAACGGGACCACACCAAGAAACAGAAGGAAACCCCAAAAAACATGACTCTGCCCCAAAAGTCCCCCTA
This sequence comes from Aythya ferina, assembly GCF_964211825.1. Taxonomy (NCBI): domain Eukaryota; kingdom Metazoa; phylum Chordata; class Aves; order Anseriformes; family Anatidae; genus Aythya; species Aythya ferina. The sequence goes on from NW_028181342.1 coordinate 35,988, forward strand.
AACCTACCTGATGTTCTCCAAAACCCACAATTTACAATTTTCCACCACCATGACCACGGAAAACTCAACGGAGACCCCAAAACACGTCAAAAACACACCAAACAAGAACGGGATCACCCCCAAAAACGATAGAAAATCCCCCAAAACCATGGATCCACCCCAAAAACACCCTAAACCTACCTGATGTTCTCCAAAACCCACAATTTACAATTTTCCACCATGATGACAACCGAAAATCCAACGAAACACAATGGAGACCACAAAACACGTCAAAAACACCCCAAAAAAGAACTGCATCACCCCAAAAAGAGAAGAAAACCCCAAATACCATGAATCCACCCCAAAAGTCCCCCTAAACCTACCTGATGTTCTCCAAAACCCACAATCTACACTTTTCCACAATGATGACCATGGAAAACCCAACGAAACCCATCAGAGACCCCAAAACACGTCAAAAACACACCAAACAAGAACGGAATCAACCCCAAAACTGGAAGAAAATCCCAAATACAATAGATCCACCCCAAAACCACCCTAAACCTACCCGATGTTCTCCTAAATGTACAATCCACTCCCAACCACCAGAACACCCAATGGAAACCCAACGAAACCCAACGGAGACCCCAAAACACGTCAGAAACACACCAAACAAGAATGGGATAACCCCCAAAAAAAGAAAGAAAATCCCCCAAAACCATGGATCCACCCCAAAACCACCCTAAACCTACCTGATGTTCTCCAAAACCCACAATTTACAATTTCCCACCATGATGACCACCGAAAACCCAACGAAGCCTAATGGAGACCACAAAACACGTCAAAAACAACACAAAAAACAACTGCATCACCACAAAAAAACAGAAGAAAAACCCATATACCATGAATCCACCCCAAAAGTCCCCCTAAACCTACCTCATGTTCTCCAAATCCCAAAGTTCACTCCCAACCACGAGAAAACACATTAGGAACAAAACGAAAAGCAACGGAAACGCCAAAACACCTCAAAAACACTCCAAAAGCGAACAGGATCAGAAGAAAAAACGTGATTTAACCCCCAAATAACCCTTAAACCTACCTGATGTTCTCCTAAACCCACAATTTACAATTTTCCACCACCATGACCACGGAAAACCCAACGGAGACCACAAAACACGTCAAAAACACACCAAACAAGAACGGGATCTCCCCCAAAAACGATAGAAAATCCCCCAAAACATGGATCCACCCCAAAACCACCCTAAACCTACCTGATGTTCTCCTAAATGTACGATCCACTCCCAACCACCAGAAATCCCAATGGAAACCCAACAAAACCCAACGGAGAACCAAAAACACATAAAAAACACACCCGAAAAAGAACGGGATCACTCCAAAAACAGAAGAAAACCCTAAAAAACAGAAGAAATCCCCCAAAACCATAGATTCACCCCCAAAAAAGAACAGGATCACCCCAAAAATCGAAATAAAACCCCAAATACCATAGATCCACCCCAAAACAACCCTAAACCTACCTGATGTTCTCCAAAACACACAATTTACAATTTTCCACAATGATGACCAACGAGAACGCAACAAAACCCAACGGAGACCCCCAAACACCTCAAAAATTTCCCAAAAATGAACGACACCACCCCAAGAAACACAAAGAAACCCCAAAAAACATGACTCTGCCCCAAAAGTCCCCCTAAACCTACCTGATGTTCTCCAAAACCCACAATCTACACTTCTCCACCTCCATGACCACGGAAAACCTAACGAAACCCAATAGAGACCCCAAAACACGTCAAAAACACACCAAAAAAGAACAGGATCAACACAAAAATTGAAGAAAACCCCAAAAGCTATAGATCCACCCCAAAAGTCCCCCTAAACCTACCTGATGTTATCCTAAATGTACAATCCACTCCCAACCACCAGAAAACCCATTAGGAACTCAACGAAACGCAACGGAAACGCCAAAACACCTCAAAAACACTCCAAAAGCGAACAGGATCAGAAGAAAAAACGGGATTTAAACCCCAAATAACCCTTAAACCTACCTGATGTTCTCCTAAATGTACAATCCACTCCCAACCACCAGAAAAAACAATGGAAACCCAACAAAACCCAACGGAGAACCCAAAACACGTCAAAAAAAAAAAAAAAAAAAAAAAACAGAAAAGAACGGAACCACCCCAAAAACAGAAGAAAACCATAAATAATAGAAGAAGAAATCCCCCAAAACAATAGATTCACCCCTAAAAAAAACTTAAACTCACCTGATGTTCTCCAAAACCCACAATTTACAATTTTCCACCATGATGACCATCGAAAGCCCAACGAAACCCATCAGAGACCCCAAAACACGTCAAAAACACAGCAAACAAGAACGGAATCACCCCCAAAACTGGAAGAAAATCCCAAATACAATAGATCCACCCCAAAACAACCCTAAACCTACCTGATGTTCTCCAAAACACACAATTTACAGTTTTCCACCATGATGGCCAACGAAAACGCAACAAAACCGAACGGAGACCCCCAAACACCTCAAAAATTTCACAAAAAAGAACGACACCACCCCAAGAAACAGAAGAAACCCCAAAAAACATGACTCTGCCCCAAAAGTCCCTTTAAACCTACCTGATGTTCTCCAAAACCCACAATCTACACTTTTCCACCACGATGACAACGGAAAACACAACAAACCCCATCAGAGACCACAAAAGACGTCAAAAATACCCCAAAAAACAAATCACCCCAAAAAAACAGAAGAAAACCCCAAAAGCCATAGATACACCCGAAAAACACCCTAAACCTACCTGATGTTCTCCTAAATGTACAATCCACTCCCAACCACCAGAAAACCCAATGGAAACCCAACAAAACCCAACGGAGAACCCAAAACACGTCAAAAAAAAAAAAAAAAAAAAAAACAGAAAAGAACGGGACCACCCCAAAAACAGAAGAAAACCATAAAAAACAGAAGAAATCCCCCAACACCATAGAGTCACCCACAAAAGAACCTTAAACTCACCTGATGTTCTCCAAAACCCACAATTTACAATTTTCCACCATGATGACCACCGAAAATCCAACGAAACCCAATGGAGACCACAAAACACGTCAAAAACACCACAAAAAACAACTGCATCACCCAAAAACAGAAGAAAACCCCAAATACCATAGATCCACCCCAAAAGTCCCCCTAAACCTACCTGAAGTTTTCCAAAACCCACAGTCTACACTTTTCCACCACGATGACAACAGAAAACACAACAAACCCAATCAGAGACCACAAAAGACGTCAATAACACCCCAAAAAAGAACAGAATCACCCCCAAAAAACAGAAGAAATCCCAAATACCATAGAGCCACCCGAAAACCACCCTAAACCTACCTGATGTTCTCGTAAATGTACAATCCACTCCCAACCACCAGAAAACCCAATGGAAACCCAACAAAACCCAACGGAGAACACAAAACACGTCAAAAAAAAAAAAAAAAAAAAACAGAAAAGAGCGGGACCACCCCAAAAACAGAAGAAAACACCAAACACCATAGATCCAACCCAAAAGTCCCCCTAAACCTACCTGAAGTTCTCCAAAATCCACAATCTACACTTTTCCACCACGATGACAATGGAAAACCCAACGAAAGGCAACGGAGACCCCAAAACACGTCAAAAACACCCCAAAAAGAACAGGATCACCCCAAAATACGAAAGAAAACCCCAAAAGCAATAGATCCACCCCAAAACCACCCTAAACCTACCTGATGTTCTCCTAAATGTACAATCCACTTTCAACCACCAGAAAACCAAATGGAAACCCAACAAAACCCAACGGAGAACGCAAAACACGTCAAAGAAAAACCAGAAAACAACGGGACCACCCCAAAAACAGAAGAAAACCATAAAAAAGAGAAGAAATCCCCCAAAACCACAGATTCACCGGCAAAAAAACCTTAAACTCACCTGATGTTCTCCAAAACCCACAATTTACAATTTTCCACCATGATGACCACCGAAAACCCAACGAAACCCAATGGAGACCCCAAAACACCTCAAAAATTTCCCAAAAAAGAACGACACCACCCCAAGAAACACAAGGAAACCCCAAAAAACATGACTCTGCCCCAAAAGTCCCCCTAAACCTACCTGATGTTCTCCAAAACCCACAATCTACACTTTTCCACCACGATGACAACGGAAAACACAACAAACCCCATCAGAGACCACAAAAGACGTCAAAAATACCCCAAAAAACAAATCACCCCAAAAAAAACAGAAGAAAACCCCAAAAGCCATAGATACACCCGAAAAACACCCTAAACCTACCTGATGTTCTCCTAAATGTACAATCCACTCCCAACCACCAGAAAACCCAATGGAAACCCAACAAAACCCAACGGAGAACCCAAAACACGTCAAAAAAAAAAAAAAAAAAAAAAAAACAGAAAAGAACGGGACCACCCCAAAAACAGAAGAAAACCATAAAAAACAGAAGAAATCCCCCAACACCATAGAGTCACCCACAAAAGAACCTTAAACTCACCTGATGTTCTCCAAAACCCACAATTTACAATTTTCCACCATGATGACCACCGAAAATCCAACGAAACCCAATGGAGACCACAAAACACGTCAAAAACACCCCAAAAAACAACTGCATCACCCCAAAAACAGAAGAAAACCCCAAATACCATAGATCCACCCCAAAAGTCCCCCTAAACCTACCTGAAGTTTTCCAAAACCCACAGTCTACACTTTTCCACCACGATGACAACAGAAAACACAACAAACCCAATCAGAGACCACAAAAGACGTCAATAACACCCCAAAAAAGAACAGAATCACCCCCAAAAAACAGAAGAAATCCCAAATACCATAGAGCCACCCGAAAACCACCCTAAACCTACCTGATGTTCTCGTAAATGTACAATCCACTCCCAACCACCAGAAAACCCAATGGAAACCCAACAAAACCCAACGGAGAACACAAAACACGTCAAAAAAAAAAAAAAAAACAGAAAAGAGCGGGACAACCCCAAAAACAGAAGAAAACACCAAACACCATAGATCCAACCCAAAAGTCCCCCTAAACCTACCTGAAGTTCTCCAAAATCCACAATCTACACTTTTCCACCACGATGACAATGGAAAACCCAACGAAAGGCAACGGAGAACCCAAAACACGTCAAAAACACCCCAAAAAGAACAGGATCACCCCAAAATATGAAAGAAAACCCCAAAAGCAATAGATCCACCCCAAAACCACCCTAAACCTACCTGATGTTCTCCTAAATGTACAATCCACTTTCAACCACCAGAAAACCAAATGGAAACCCAACAAAACCCAACGGAGAACGCAAAACACGTCAAAGAAAAACCAGAAAACAACGGGACCACCCCAAAAACAGAAGAAAACCATAAAAAAGAGAAGAAATCCCCCAAAACGACAGATTCACCGGCAAAAAAACCTTAAACTCACCTGATGTTCTCCAAAACCCACAATTTACAATTTTCCACCATGATGACCACCGAAAACCCAACGAAACCCAATGGAGACCCCAAAACACCTCAAAAATTTCCCAAAAAAGAACGACACCACCCCAAGAAACACAAGGAAACCCCAAAAAACATGACTCTGCCCCAAAAGTCCCCCTAAACCTACCTGATGTTCTCCAAAACCCACAATTTACACTTTTCCACCACCATGACCACGGAAAACCCAACGAAACCCAACGGAGACCCCAAAACACATCAAAAACACACCAAACAAGAACGGGATCACCCCCAAAAACGAAAGAAAATCCCCCAAATCATGGATCCACCCCAAAACCACCCTAAACCTACCTGATGTTCTCCAAAACGCACAATTTACAATTTTCCTCCATGATGACCACCGAAAACCCAACGAAACCCAATGGAGACCACAGAACACGTCAAAAACAAAACAAACAAGAACGGGATCAGCCCCAAGAAAGAAAGAAAATCCCCCAAAACCATGGATCCACCCCAAAACCACCCTAAACCTACCTGATGTTCTCCAAAACCCACAATTTACAATTTCACCATGATGACCACCGAAAACCCAACGAAACCCAATGGAGACCACAGAACACGTCAAAAACACCCCAAAAAAGAACTGCATCACCCCAAAAACAGAAGAAAACCCCATATACCATGAATCCACCCCAAAAGTCCCCCTAAACCTACCTGAAGTTCTCCAAAACCCACAATCTACACTTTTCCACAATGATGACCATGGAAAACCCAACGAAACCCATCAGAGACCCCAAAACACGTCAAAAACACACCAAACAAGAACGGAATCACCCCCAAAACTGGAAGAAAATCCCAAATACAATAGATCCACCCCAAAACCACCCTAAACCTACCTGATGTTCTCCTAAATGTACAATCCACTCCCAACCACCAGAAAACCCATTAGGAACTCAACGAAACGCAACGGAAACGACAAAACACCTCAAAAACACCCCAAAAGCGAACAGGATCAGAAGAAAAAACGGGATTTAAACCCCAAATAACCCTTAAACCTACCTGATGTTCTCCTAAATGTACAATCCACTCCCAACCACCAGAAAACCCAATGGAAACCCAACAAAACCCAACGGAGAACCCAAAACACGTCAAAAAAAAAAAAAAAAAAACAGAAAAGAACGGGACCACCCCAAAAACAGAAGAAAACCATAAAAAAAAGAAGAAATACTCCAAAACCATAGAGTCACCCACAAAAGAACCTTAAACTCACCTGATGTTCTCCAAAACCCACAATTTACTTTTTTCCACCACCATGACCACGGAAAACCCAACAGAGACCCCAAAACACATCAAAAACACAACAAACAAGAACGGGATCACCCCCAAGAACGAAACAAAATCCCCCAAAACCATGGATCCACCCCAAAACCACCCTAAACCTACCTGATGTTCTCCAAAACCCACAATTTACAATTTTCCACCATGATGACCACCGAAAACCAAACGAAACCCAATGGAGACCACAAAACACGTCAAAAACACCACAAAAAACAACTGCATCACCCCAAAAACAGAAGAAAACCCCAAATACCATAGATCCACCCCAAAACAACCTTAAACCTTATCTGATGTTCTCCAAAAACCCACAATTTACACTTTTCCACCATGATGACCAACAAGAACCCAACTAAAACCAAACGGAGACCCCAAAACATGTCAAAAACACGCTAAAATGGAACAGCATCAACCAAAAATAGAGAAGAAAAGCCCAAATACCATGAATCCACCCCAAAAGTCCCCTAAACCTACCTGAAGTTCTCCAAAACCAACAATTTACAATTTTCCACCATGATGACCACCGAAAACCCAACGAAACCCAATGGAGACCCCAAAACACCTCAAAATCACACCAAACAAGAACGGAATCACCCCCAAAAACGAAAGAAAATCCCCCAAAACCATGGATCCACCCCAAAAGTCCCCCTAAACCTACCTGATGTTCTCCAAAACCCACAATTTACACTTTTCCACCACCATGACCACGGAAAACCCAACAAAACCCATCAGAGACCCCAAAACACATCAAAAACACACCAAACAAGAACGGGATCAGCCCCAAAAACGAAAGAAAATCCCCCAAAACCATGGATCCACCCCAAAACCACCCTAAACCTCCCTGATGTTCTCCAAAACCCACAATTTACAATTTTCCACCATGATGACCACCGAAAACCATACGAAACCCAATGGAGACCACAAAACACGTCAAAAACACCCCAAAAAAGAACTGCATCACCACAAAAAACAGAAGAAAACCCCATATACCATGAATCCACCCCAAAAGTCTCCCTAAACCTACCTGATGTTCTCCAAAACCCACAATTTACACTTTTCCACCACCATGACCACGGAAAACCCAACAAAACCCATCAGAGACCCCAAAACACATCAAAAACACACCAAACAAGAACGGGATCACCCCCAAAAACGAAAGAAAATCCCCCAAAACCATGGATCCACCCCAAAACCACCCTAAACCTCCCTGATGTCCTCCAAAACCCACAATCTACACTTTTCCACCACGATGACAACGGAAAACCAAACAAAACACAACGGAGACCGCAAAACACCTCAAAAACAACCCAAAAAAGAACAAGATCAACACAAAAAATGAAAGAAAACATCAAAAGCCATAGATCCACCCCAAAAGTCCCCCTAAACCTACCTCATGTTCTCCAAATCCCAAAGTCCACTCCCAACCACCAGAAAACCCATTAGGAACTCAACGAAACGCAACGGAAATGCCAAAACACCTCAAAAACACCCCAAAAGCGAACAGGATCAGAAGAAAAAACGTGATTTAACCCCCAAATAACCCTTAAACCTACCTGATGTTCTCCTAAATGTACAATCCACTCCCAACCACCAGAAAACCCAATGGAAACCCAACAAAACCCAACAGAGAACCCAAAACATGTCAAAAAAAAAAAAAAAAAAAAAAAAAAAAAAAAAAAACAGAAAAGAACGGGACCACCCCAAAAACAGAAGAAAACCATAAAAAAGAGAAGAAATCCCCCAAAACCATAGATTCACCCCCAAAAAAACCTTAAACACACCTTTAGTTCTCCAAAACCCACAATTTACAATTTTCCACCATGATGACCACCGAAAACCCAACGAAACCCAATGGAGACCACAAAACACATCAAAAACACCACAAAAAAGAACTGCATCACCACAAAAAAAAAGAAGAAAACCCCATATACCATGAATCCACCCCAAAAGTCCCCCGAAACCTACCTGATGTTCTCCAAATCCCAAAGTTCACTCCCAACCACCAGAAAACCCATTAGGAACTCAACGAAACGCAACGGAAACGCTAAAACACCTCAAAAACACCCCAAAAGCGAACAGGATCAGAAGAAAAAACGGGATTTAAACCCCAAATAACCCTTAAACCTACCTGATGTTCTCCTAAATGTACAATCCACTCCCAACCACCAGAAAACCCAATGGAAACCAAACGAAACCCAACGGAGACCCCAAAACACGTCAAAAACACACCAAACAAGAACGGGATCACCCCCCAAAACGAAAGAAAATCCCCCAAAACCATGGATCCACCCCAAAACCACCCTAAACCTACCTGATGTTCTCCAAAACCCACAATTTACAATTTTCCACCATGATGACCACCGAAAACCCAACGAAACCCAATGGAGACCCCAAAACACGTCAAAAACAAGACAAAAAAAAACAGGATCAACACAAAAAAAAACAGAAGAAAACCCCAAAAGCCATAGATCCACACCAAAAGTCCCCCTAAACCTACCTGATGTTCTCCAAAACCAACAATTTACACTTTTCCACCACCATGACCACGGAAAACCCAACAAAACCCATCAGAGACCCCAAAACACATCAAAAACACACCAAACAAGAACGGGATCACCCCCAAAAACGAAAGAAAATCCCCCAAAACCATGGATCCACCCCAAAACCACCCTAAACCTCCCTGATGTTCTCCAAAACGCACAATTTACAATTTTCCACCATGATGACCACCGAAAACCCAACGAAACCCAATGGAGACCCCAAAACACGTCAAAAACAACACAAAAAAAAACAGGATCAACCAAAAAAAACAGAAGAAAACCCCAAAAGCCATAGATCCACCCCAAAAGTCCCCCTAAACCTACCTGATGTTCTCCAAAACCAACAATTTACACTTTTCCACCACCATGACCACGGAAAACCCAACGGAGACCCCAAAACACGTCAAAAACACACCAAACAAGAACGGGATCACCCCCAAAAACGATAGAAAATCCCCCAAAACCATGGATCCACCCCAAAACCACCCTAAACCTTCCTGATGTTCTCCAAAACCCACAATCTACACTTTTCCACAATGATGACCATGGAAAACCCAACGAAACCCAATGGAGACCACAAAACACGTCAAAAACACACCAAACAAGAACTGCATCACCACAAAAAAACAGAAGAAAACACCATATACCATGAATCCACCCCAAAAGTCCCCCTAAACCTACATGATGTTCTCCAAAACCCACAATCTACACTTTTCCACCACGATGACAACGGAAAACCCAACAAAACACAACGGAGACCCCAAAACACGTCAAAACACCACAAAAAAGAACAGGATCAACACAAAAAATGAAAGAAAACACCAAAAGCCATACATTCACCCCAAAAGTCCCCCTAAACCTACCTCATGTTCTCCAAATCCCAAAGTCCACTCCCAACCACCAGAAAACCCATTAGGAACTCAACGAAACGCAACGGAAACGCCAAAACACCTCAAAAACACCCCAAAAGCGAACAGGATCAGAAGAAAAAACGTGATTTAACCCCCAAATAACCCTTAAACCTACTGTCCTGGTTTCAGTTAGCACAGAATTAATTTTCTTCCTAGTAGCTGGTGGAATGCTGTGTTTTGGCTTAGAATGAGAAGAGTGCTGATAACACCCCGATGCTTTAATTGTTGCAGAGCAGTGCTTATACTAAGCCAAGGACATCTCAGCCTTTGCTCTGTCCTGCCAACGGGCAGGCTGGGGGGTGCAGTAAGAGCTGGGAGGGGACAGACCCAGGACAGGTGACCCAAACTAGCCAAAGGGGTATTCCATACCATCTGACGTCATGCTAAACAATATATAGGGGTGGCTAGCCGGGGGGAGGGGGCCGGACTGCTCGGGGTTAGGCTGGGCATCGGTCAGCGGGTGGTGAGCAATTGCATTGTGCATCACTTGTTTGTACATACTATTATTACTTTCGTATTATCACCATTGTATCATCATTATTATTATTGTTATTATTATTATTGTTATTTTTTTTTTCCTGTCTTATTAAACTGTCTTTATCTCAACTCACGGGCTTCACTTTCCATTTCTCTCCCCCGTCCCAGAGAGGGAGGGGGGAGGGTGAGCGAACGGCTGCGTGGTGTTTAGCTGCCGGTCGGGTTAAACCACGACAGTCTTTTTGGCGCCCAACGTGGGGCCCGAAAGGTTGAGATAACGGCAGATCTGATCAGAGTGTGTTAAACTAAAATTGGTGTAAGGATTAGACCTGCTTAATAGTCACTTGTCATGATGCTGATTGCTTTAATCACAACTCTGCTGCGCCTGTTTTCCAAATTGAGTATTATAGTACATTATTTTCCGTATTTGCTCTCTGTAGTGTTGTTTCTCCTCTCCGGGCCCTGGTTTCAGACCATTATGGTACTAAGTGTTATAGCAATGGCTTATGAGACGATAAGATATCTGGTCATGACTCTAACTTGGTATTTATACTCAGTAACATCGTGGACTCTGTACTTTGGAAACAGCATCTTGGGAACTATTAGCAATTATACCTATTGTTTTTCTCCATTAGAGAGTCAATCTGTGGAGGGGAAAGGGGAGGATATTTTTCCTTACTTGCTTACTCTCCCTTTCTCCTTCACCACCCCTGTATCCTCCTGGGTCACTCTGCCTTCCTCCTTCACCACCCTCTTATCCCCTGAGCTTGTCACAATAGCTCTCCAAGATATTGAATATTTCTGGAATACTCAGAATACCATAGTCTTGTTGTTCTGCCTCATGAATGCACTTCAGATTCTGCTTAAAGTTAAACAACTACTTATGAAGCTCATCCGGAGATCTGCCCGGAGGCAGTATAGTTGTGGGTGGCAGGGAGTATGGGTGGATATGGGCAGGCATCTAGAGCAGTTGGCACCCCCAGTGTGTTGGAAATTCACCCCTGAACAATGGCAAAATCCTCAAAAACTGGCAGAATGCTTGAAAAAAAGGTGTAATGATTCTGGCAGTTCCAAAGTAACACAAATCATTGTAACGTGCTGGGGCCTGGCTCATGCCTATCGAGCTGCCATTGATACTGCTGTCAACTTAGTGACAGACCCTGCGGCCACTCCAAACCCTGTGACAGATCCAACGGCCACTGTGACCCCTACGGTGGATTCTGCAGCCGCTCCAGTCCCAGCTCCTGCAGCCGCTCCAGTCCCAGCTCCTGCAGCCGCTCCAGCTCCAGCTCCTGCAGCCGCTCCAGTCCCAGCTCCTGCAGCCGCTCCAGTCCCAGCTCCTGCAGCTGCTCCAGTCCCAGTTCCTGCAGTCGCTCCAGTTCCAGCTCCGGCCGCTACTCCAGTCCCAGTTCCTGCAACTGCTCCAGTCCCAGCTCCTGAAGCTGCTCCAGCTCCAGCTCCTGAAGCCGCTCCAGCTCCAGCTCCTGCAGCTGCTCCAGTCCCAGTTCCTGCAGTCGCTCCAGTTCCAGCTCCGGCCGCTACTCCAGTCCCAGTTCCTGCAACTGCTCCAGTCCCAGCTCCTGAAGCCGCTCCAGCTCCAGCTCCTGAAGCCGCTCCAGCTCCAGCTCCTACTGCTGCTCCAGTCCCAGCTCCTGCAACTGCTCCAGCTCCAACTCCAGCTCCTGTAGCTGCTACAGCTCCGGTTCCTGCAACTGCTCCAGCTCCTGTAGCCGCTCCAGCTCCTGTGGCCGTGTCAGAGAAACGAGCTGTAGCAGTGCAAGTTGACCCTGCAGAGGGCATTCCAACCCCTGTGGCAGACCCTGTAACAAAGTCAGAGAAACGAGCAGTAGCAGTGCAAGCTGCCCCTGTAGAGAAGGTGAAAATATGGTATAGAAATTCAAGTCGTTTAGAACGCAGAGAGTCTTCTGCCAATCCAGGTAAGGCTTCTGCCAAAACTAAGTATAGAGATGACGAAGATGATGACGACGCTGGGCCGTCAAGGATTCAGGAGGAGGAAGATGAGGATGCCGAAAGAGCAACAGTAACTACCCGAAGCCTAAACGAGCGCGAGCTACGAGATGTGCGAAAAGATTTTGGTCGCTGTATAGGTGAGCAGCTTGTCACCTGGCTGCTCCGGTGCTGGGACTCTGGAGCCAATTGTGTGGAATTAGACGGCAGGGAAGCCAAGCGGCTGGGATCCCTTGCTCGAGACGCCGGCATTGACAAAGCAATTGCAGATGGAGCACGACCCACCAGCCTCTGGAGGCGTCTCCTCTCAGCTGTGAGGGAAAGGTATCCCTTCAAGGAAGATATTTTATGTCTACCAGGCAAGTGGACCACTATGGAGAAGGGAATCCAGTACCTGAGGGAATTAGCCGTACGGGAAGTGATTTATGAGGATCCAGACCTCAAACAAACATCCACAGATCCAGATGAAGTCAAGTGTACACGACCCATGTGGCGGAAGTTTGTACGGAGTGCACCATCATCATATGCCAGCTCATTGGCAATAATGGCCTGGAAAGAGGATGAGGAACCCACAGTGGGTGAAGCGGCTAAACAACTCCGGCAGTACGAAGAAAGTCTCTCCTCTTCCTTACAGGCCTGCGTCTCAGCTGTGGAGAAACTTTCTGAAAAGGTTCACCAACTTGAAGAGAATCTATTGTCCTCCCCACCTGAACCAACCAGTGCCCACCGACCAAAGGAGAACACTTGGGAGAAACTTTCTGAAAAGGTTCACCAACTTGAAGAGAGATTATTCTCCTTCGCACCTGTACAAAGCAGTGTCTCAGCTGTCAGGGGTAGGCGTTCACCCACACAAGGAAGACGATATGGTGGGTACTCACCCCGTGCCACCCTGTGGTTTTACTTACGAGACCATGGAGAGGACATGAGAAAGTGGGATGGAAAATCTACCGCGACCCTAGAGGCACGGGTACGTGAGTTGCAAAAGAAAACAATCAGGAAAAAGGGATTCTCCGAAAAGTTTGCTGCTCCAACTTCCAGCAGACAGTCCTTCAAACACAGAAACGAGGAAGATTCTGACCAGGATTAGGGGGGCCCTGCCTCCAGCCAGGGGGAGGAAAGGGACAATCGAGTTTATTGGACTGTGTGGATTCGATGGCCTGGCACATCACGCGCACAGAAGTATAAGGCTTTAGTAGACACCGGTGCACAATGTACTATAATGCCATCGAGCTATAAAGGACCAGAGCCCATCTATATTTGTGGAGTGACAGGGGGATCTCAGCAGTTGACTGTATTGGAGGCTGAAGTGAGTCTGACTGGGAATGAGTGGGAAAAGCACCGCATTGTGACTGGTCCGGATGCTCCATGTATCCTTGGCATAGACTATCTTAGAAGAGGATACTGCAAGGACCCAAAAGGGTTCCGGTGGGCTTTTGGTATTGCTGCCTTAGAGACAGAGGGCATTAAACAATTATCTACCTTGCCTGGTCTCTCAGAGGACCCCTCTGTTGTGGGGTTGCTGAGGGTCGAAGAACAGCAAGTGCCAATTGCTACCACAACTGTGCACCGGCGGCAATATCGCACCAACCGAGACTCCCTGATTCCCATCCATAAGCTAATTCGTCAATTGGAGAGCCAAGGAGTGATCAGCAAGACTCATTCACCTTTCAATAGTCCCATATGGCCAGTGCGAAAGTCTAATGGCGAGTGGAGACTAACAGTGGACTATCGCGGCCTGAACGAAGTCACGCCACCACTGAGTGCTGCAGTGCCGGACATGCTGGAACTTCAGTATGAACTTGAATCGAAGGCAGCCAAGTGGTACGCCACAATTGATATCGCTAATGCATTTTTCTCCATCCCTCTAGCAGCAGAGTGCAGGCCACAATTTGCCTTCACTTGGAGGGGAGTCCAATATACTTGGAATAGGCTGCCCCAGGGGTGGAAACACAGCCCTACCATTTGCCATGGGCTGATCCAGTCTGCACTAGAGCAGGGGGAAGCTCCTGAACACCTGCAGTACATCGATGACATTATTGTGTGGGGTGACACAGCAGAGGAAGTTTTCGAGAAAGGGAAGAAAATAGTCCAAATCCTTCTGAAAGCCGGTTTTGCCATAAAACAAAATAAAGTCAAAGGACCTGCACGGGAGATCCAGTTTTTAGGAATAAAATGGCAAGATGGACGTCGTCAAATCCCAATGGATGTGATCAACAAAATAACAGCTATGTCTCCACCAACTAACAAAAAAGAAACACAGACTTTCCTAGGTGTTGTGGGGTTTTGGAGAATGCACATCCCAAATTACAGTCTGATTGTAAACCCACTCTACCAAGTAACTCGTAAGAAGAATGAGTTTGAATGGGGCCCTGAACAACGACAAGCCTTTGAACAAATCAAGCAGGAAATAGTCCATGCAGTAGCCCTTGGGCCAGTTCGAACAGGACCAGATGTAAAGAATGTGCTCTACACTGCAGCCGGGGAGAACGGCCCCACCTGGAGCCTCTGGCAGAAAGAACCTGGGGAAACTCGAGGTCGGCCTCTGGGGTTTTGGAGTCGGGGATACAGAGGATCTGAGGCCCGCTATACTCCAACTGAAAAGGAGATATTGGCAGCATATGAAGGAGTTCGATCTGCTTCGGAGGTGGTCGGTACTGAAGCGCAGCTCCTCCTAGCACCCCGATTACCGGTACTAGGCTGGATGTTCAAGGGAAGGGTCCCCTCTACGCATCATGCAACTGATGCTACATGGAGCAAGTGGGTTGCACTGATTACTCAGCGGGCTCGAATAGGAAACCCCAGTCGCCCAGGAATATTGGAAGTGATCATGGACTGGCCAGAAGGCAAATACTTTGGGATATCATCAGAGGAGGAGGTGGGTCGTGCTGAAGAAGCCCCACTGTACAACCAGTTGCCAGAGAATGAAAAGAAATATGCCCTGTTCACTGATGGGTCCTGTCGTATTGTGGGGAAGCATCGGAGATGGAAGGCTGCTGTATGGAGTCCTACGCGACGAGTTGCAGAAGCTGCTGAGGGAGAAGGTGAATCGAGTCAGTTTGCAGAAGTGAAAGCCATTCAGCTGGCTTTAGACATTGCTGAACGAGAAAAATGGCCAGTTCTCTATCTCTACACCGATTCATGGATGGTAGCAAATGCCCTGTGGGGATGGTTACAGCAATGGAAGCAAAACAACTGGCAGCGTAGGGGCAAACCTATCTGGGCTGCTGCATTGTGGCAAGATATTGCTGCTCGGGTAGAGAACCTGGCTGTGAAAGTACGCCACGTAGATGCTCATGTGCCCAAGAATCGGGCTACTGAAGAACATCAAAACAACCAGCAGGTGGATCAGGCTGCTAAGATTGAAGTAGCTCAGGTGGACCTGGATTGGCAGCATAAAGGTGAATTATTTATAGCCCGATGGGCCCATGACACCTCAGGCCATCAAGGTAGAGATGCAACATACAGATGGGCTCGTGATCGAGGGGTGGACTTGACCATGGACGCTATAGCACAGGTTATTCATGACTGTGAAACATGTGCTGCAATCAAGCAAGCCAAACGGTCAAAGCCTCTTTGGTATGGAGGACGATGGCTGAAATATAAATATGGAGAGGCCTGGCAGATTGATTACATCACACTCCCTCAAACTCGCAATGGCAAGCGCCACGTACTTACAATGGTGGAAGCAACCACCGGATGGCTGGAAACATATCCTGTGCCTCATGCTACCGCCCGGAACACCATCCTGGGCCTTGAAAAGCAAGTCCTATGGCGACATGGCACCCCAGAAAGAATAGAATCAGACAATGGGACTCACTTCCGAAACAACCTTATAGACACTTGGGCCAAAGAACATGGTATTGAATGGGTGTATCACATCCCCTATCATGCACCAGCCTCCGGGAAAGTTGAACGATACAATGGCCTGTTAAAGACTACCTTGAAAGCAATGGGCGCTGGGACGTTCAAAAACTGGGATACGCATTTGGCAAAGGCCACCTGGTTAGTCAATACTAGGGGATCTACCAACCGAGCTGGACCTGCCCAATCAAACCTGTTACGTACTGTAGATGGGGATAAAGTTCCTGTAGTGCATGTAAAAAATATGCTGGGTAAAACAGTCTGGGCTACTCCTGCCTCAGGAAAAGGCAAACCTATTCGTGGAATTCTTTTCGCTCAGGGACCTGGATATACTTGGTGGGTGATGCAAAAGAACGGAGAGGTCCGGTGTGTACCTCAAGGAGATTTAATACTGGGTGAGAATAGCCCATGAACTGAATTGCACCATGTTAAATAGTATATTATACTGTATGTTATCACTACCATGATTACTATAGGTGACTAATTAGAATGTATGGAAAAGAGTGTAACCTGAGCATGACATAAATGGTATGGAATAAGGGGTGGATAGATGTCCTGGTTTCAGTTAGCACAGAATTAATTTTCTTCCTAGTAGCTGGTGGAATGCTGTGTTTTGGCTTAGAATGAGAAGAGTGCTGATAACACCCCGATGCTTTAATTGTTGCAGAGCAGTGCTTATACTAAGCCAAGGACATCTCAGCCTTTGCTCTGTCCTGCCAACGGGCAGGCTGGGGGGTGCAGTAAGAGCTGGGAGGGGACAGACCCAGGACAGGTGACCCAAACTAGCCAAAGGGGTATTCCATACCATCTGACGTCATGCTAAACAATATATAGGGGTGGCTAGCCGGGGGGAGGGGGCCGGACTGCTCGGGGTTAGGCTGGGCATCGGTCAGCGGGTGGTGAGCAATTGCATTGTGCATCACTTGTTTGTACATACTATTATTACTTTCGTATTATCACCATTGTATCATCATTATTATTATTGTTATTATTATTTTTGTTATTTTTTTTTCCTGTCTTATTAAACTGTCTTTATCTCAACTCACGGGCTTCACTTTCCATTTCTCTCCCCCGTCCCAGAGAGGGAGGGGGGAGGGCGAGCGAACGGCTGCGTGGTGTTTAGCTGCCGGTCGGGTTAAACCACGACACCTACCTGATGTTCTCCTAAATGTACAATCCACTCCCAACCACCAGAAAACCCAATGGAAACCCAACAAAACCCAACGGAGACCCCAAAACACGTCAAAAACACCCCCGAAAAAGAACGGGATCACTCCAAAAACAGAAGAAAACCCTAAAAAACAGAAGAAATCCCCCAAAACCAGAGATACACCCACAAAAAGAATAGGATCAACCCAAAAAACGAAAGAAAACCCCAAATACCATAGATCCACCCCAAAACAACCCTAAACCTACCTGATGTTCTCCAAAACCCACAATTTACAATTTTCCACCATGATGACCAACGAGAACGCAACAAAACCCAACGGAGACCCCCAAACACCTCAAAAACTTCCCAAAAAAGAACGGGACCACCCCAAGAAACAGAAGAAAACACCAAAAAACATGGCTCTGCCCCAAAAGTCCCCCTAAACCTACCTTAAGTTCTCCAAAACCCACAGTTTACAATTTTCCACCACCATGACCACGGAAAACCCAACAGAGACCCAAAAACACGTCAAAAACACAACAAACAAGAACGGGATCACCCCCAAAAACGATAGAAAATCCCCCCAAACCATGGATCCACCCCAAAACCACCCTAAACCTACCTGATGTTCTCCAAAACGCACAATTTACAATTTTCCACCATGATGACCACCGAAAACCCAACGAAACCCAATGGAGACCCCAAAAACGTCAAAAACACAACAAACAAGAACGGGATCAGCCCCAAAAACGAAAGAAAACCCCAAAAGCAATAGATCCACCCCAAAAGTCCCCCTAAACCTACCTCATGTTCTCCAAATCCCAAAGTCCACTCCCAACCACGAGAAAACCCATTAGGAACTCAACAAAACGCAACGGAAACGCCAAAACACCTCAAAAACACACCAAAAGCGAACAGGATCAGAAGAAAAAACGGGATTTAAACCCCAAATAACCCTTAAACCTACCTGATGTTCTCCTAAATGTACAATCCACTCCCAACCACCAGAAAACCCAATGGAAACCCAACAAAACCCAACGGAGAACCCAAAACACGTCAAAAACACCCCCAAAAAAGAACGGGATCATTCCAAAAACAGAAGAAAACCCTAAAAAACAGAAGAAATCCTCCAAAATCAGAGATTCACCCCAAAAAAGAACAGAATCACCCCAAAAAACGAAAGAAAACCCCAAATACCATAGATCCACCCCAAAACAACCCTAAACCTACCTGATGTTCTCCAAAAAACCACAATTTACACTTTTCCACCATGATGACCAACAAGAACCCAACTAAAACCAAACGGAGACCCCAAAACATGTCAAAAACACGCTAAAATGGAACAGCATCAACCAAAAATAGAGAAGAAAAGCCCAAATACCATGAATCCACCCCAAAAGTCCCCTAAACCTACCTGAAGTTCTCCAAAACCAACAATTTACAATTTTCCACCATGATGACCACCGAAAACCCAACGAAACCCAATGGAGACCCCAAAACACCTCAAAATCACACCAAACAAGAACGGAATCACCCCCAAAAACGAAAGAAAATCCCCCAAAACCATGGATCCACCCCAAAAGTCCCCTAAACCTACCTGATGTTCTCCAAAAAACACAATTTACACTTTTCCACCACCATGACCACGGAAAACCCAACAAAACCCATCAGAGACCCCAAAACACATCAAAAACACACCAAACAAGAACGGGATCACCCCCAAAAACGAAAGAAAATCCCCCAAAACCATGGATCCACCCCAAAACCACCCTAAACCTCCCTGATGTTCTCCAAAACGCACAATTTACAATTTTCCACCATGATGACCACCGAAAACCCAACGAAACCCAATGGAGACCACAAAACACGTCAAAAACACCCCAAAAAAGAACTGCATCACCACAAAAAAACAGAAGAAAACCCCATATACCATGAATCCACCCCAAAAGTCCCCCTAAATCTACATGATGTCCTCCAAAACCCACAATCTACACTTTTCCACCACGATGACAACGGAAAACCCAACAAAACACAACGGAGACCGCAAAACACCTCAAAAACAACCCAAAAAAGAACAGGATCAACACAAAAAATGAAAGAAAACCCCAAAAGCCATAGATCCACCCCAAAAGTCCACCTAAACCTACCTCATGTTCTCCAAATCCCAAAGTCCACTCCCAACCACCAGAAAACCCATTAGGAACACAACGAAACGCAACGGAAATGCCAAAACACCTCAAAAACACCCCAAAAGCGAACAGGATCAGAAGAAAAAACGTGATTTAACCCCCAAATAACCCTTAAACCTACCTGATGTTCTCCTAAATGTACAATCCACTCCCAACCACCAGAAAACCCAATGGAAACCCAACAAAACCCAACAGAGAACCCAAAACACGTCAAAAAAAAAAAAAAAAAAAAAAAAAAAAAAACAGAAAAGAACGGGACCACCCCAAAAACTGAAGAAAACCATAAAAAAGAGAAGAAATCCCCCAAAACCATAGATTCACCCCCAAAAAAACCTTAAACTCACCTTTAGTTCTCCAAAACCCACAATTTACAATTTTCCACCATGATGACCACCAAAAATCCAACGAAACACAATGGAGACCCCAAAACACGTCAAAAACACCCAGAAAAAGAACTGCATCACCCCAAAAACAGAAGAAAACCTTAAACACTATGAATAACCCCGAAAAGTCCCCCTAAACCTACCTGAGGTTCTCCAAAACCCACAACCTACACTTTTCCACTATGATGACCATCGAAAACCCAATGAAACCCATCAGAGAACCCAAAACACGTCAAAAACACACCAAACAAGAATGGAATCACCCCCAAAACTGGAAGAAAATCCCAAATACAATAGATCCAACCCAAAACCACCCTAAACCTACCTGATGTTCTCCTAAATGTACGATCCACTCCCAACCACCAGAAAACCCAATGGAAACACAAAGAAACCTAATGGAGACCCCAAAACACGTCAAAAACACAACAAACAAGAACGGGATCACCCCAAAAACGAAAGAAAATCCCCCAAAACCATGGATCCACCCCAAAACCACCCTAAACCTTCCTGATGTTCTCCAAAACCCACAATTTACAATTTTCCACCATGATGACCACCGAAAACCCAACGAAACCCAATGGAGACCAAAAAACACATCAAAAACACCACAAAAAAGAACTGCATCACCACAAAAAAAAGAAGAAAACCCCATATACCATGAATCCACCCCAAAAGTCCCCCGAAACCTACCTGATGTTCTCCAAATCCCAAAGTCCACTCCCAACCACCAGAAAACCCATTAGGAACTCAAAGAAAAGCAACGGAAATGCCAAAACACCTCAAAAACACCCCAAAAGCGAACAGGATCAGAAGAAAAAACGTGATTTAACCCCCAAATAACCCTTAAACCTACCTGATGTTCTCCTAAATGTACAATCCACTCCCAACCACCAGAAAACCCAATGGAAACCCAACAAAACCCAACGGAGAACCCAAAACACGTCAAAAAAAAAAAAAAAAAAAAAAAAACAGAAAAGAACGGGACCACCCCAAAAACAGAAGAAAACCATAAAAAAGAGAAGAAATCCCTCAAAACCATAGATTCACACCCAAAAAAGCCTTAAACCTACCTGATGTTCTCCAAAACCCACAATTTACAATTTTCCACAATGACGACCAAAGAAAATCCAACGAAACCCAATGGAGACCCCAAAACACGTCAAAAACACCCCCGAAAAAGAACGGGATCACTCCAAAAACAGAAGGAAACCCTAAAAAACAGAAGAAATCCCCCAAAACCATAGATTCACCCCAAAAAAGAATAGAATCACCCCAAAAACCGAAAGAAAACCCCAAATACCACAGATCCACCAAAAAACAACCCTAAACCTACCTGATGTTCTCCAAAACCCACAATTTACACTTTTCCACCACCTTGACAACGGAAAACCCAACAAAACCCAACAGAGACCACAAAACACGTCAAAAACACAACAAACAAGAACGGGATCACCCCCAAAAACGAAAGAAAATCCCCCAAAAGCCATAGATAAACCCCAAATGTCCCCCTAAACCTACCTGATGTTCTCCTAAATGTACAGTCCACTCCCAACCACCAGAAAACCCATTAGGAACTCAACAAAACGCAACGGAACCGCCAAAACACATCAAACACACCCCAAAAGCGGACCGGATCAGAAGAAAAACTGTGATTTCACCCCCAAATAACCCTTAATCCTACCTGATGTTCTCCTAAATGTAAAATCCACTCCCAACCACCAGAAAACCCAATGGTAACCCAACGAACCCCAACGGAGACCACAAAACACATAAAAAACACTCCCGAAGAAGAACGGGATCACTCCAAAAACAGAAGGAAACCCTAAAAAACAGAAGAAATCCCCCAAAACCATAGACTCACCCCAAAAAAGAATAGAATCACCCCAAAAAACGAAAGAAAACCCCAAATACCATATATCCACCCCAAAACAACCCTAAACCTACCTGATGTTCTCCAAAACCCACAATTTACAATTTTCCACCATGATGACCAACGAGAAAGCAACAAAACCCAACAGAGACACCCAAACACCTCAAAAATATCCCCAAAAAAACGGGACCACCCCAAGAAACAGAAGGAAACTCCAAAAAACATGGCTCTGCCCCAAAAGTCCCCCTAAACCTACCTGATGTTCTCCAAAACGCACAATTTACACTTTTCCACCACCTTGACAACGGAAAACCCAACAAAACCCAACGGAGACCCCAAAACACGTCAAAAACACAACAGACAAGAAAGGGATCACCCCCAAAAACGAAAGAAAATCCCCCAAAAGCCATAGATCCACCCCAAATGTCCCCCTAAACCTACCTGATGTTCTCCTAAATGTACAATTCACTCCCAACCACCAGAGAACCCAATGGAAACCAAACAAAACCCAACGGAGACCCCAAAACACGTAAAAAACACCCCCAAAAAAGAACGGGATCACTCCAAAAGCAAAAGAAAACACTAAAAAACAGAAGAAATCGCCCCAAACCATTGATTCACCCCAAAAAAGAACAGGATCACCCCCAAAAACGAAAGAAAATCCCCCAAAACCATGGATCCACACCAAAAACACCCTAAACCTACCTGAAGTTCTCCAAAACGCACAATTTACAATTTTCCACATTGATGACCACCGAAAACCCAACGAAACCCAATGGAGACCACAAAACACGTCAAAAACAGCAAAAAAAAGAACTGCATCACCACAAAAAACAGAAGAAAACCCCATATACCATGAATCCACCCCAAAAGTCCCCCTAAACCTACATGATGTTCTCCAAAACCCACAATCTACACTTTTCCACCACGATGACAACGGAAAACCCAACAAAACACAACGGAGACCCCAAAACACGTCAAAACACCCCAAAAAAGAACAGGATCAACACAAAAAATGAAAGAAAACCCCAAAAGCCATAGATTCACCCCAAAAGTCCCCCTAAACCTACCTGATGTTCTCCAAATCCCAAAGTCCACTCCCAACTACCAGAAAACCCATTAGGAACTCAACGAAACGCAACGGAAACACCAAAACACCTCAAAAACACCCCAAAAGCGAACAGGATCAGAAGAAAAAACGTGATTTAACCCCCAAATAACCCTTAAACCTACCTGATGTTCTCCTAAATGTACAATCCACTCCCAACCACCAGAAAACCCAATGGAAACCCAACAAAACCCAACGGAGAACCCAAAACACGTCAAAAAAAAAAAAAAACAGAAAAGAACGGGACCACCCCAAAAACTGAAGAAAACCATAAAAAAGAGAAGAAATCCCTCAAAACCATAGATTCACCCCCAAAAAAACCTTAAACTCACCTGAAGTTCTCCAAAACCCACAATTTACAATTTTCCACCATGACGACCACCGAAAATCCAACGAAACCCAATGGAGACCCCAAAACACGTCAAAAACACCCCAAAAAAGAACTGCATCACCCCAAAAACAGAAGAAAACCACAAATACCATGAATCCACCCCAAAAGTCCCCCTAAACCTACCTGAAGTTCTCCAAAACCCACAATCTACACTTTTCCACTATGATGACCATGGAAAACCCAACGAAACCCATCAGAGACCCCAAAACACGTCAAAAACACACCAAACAAGAACGGAATCACCTCCAAAACTGGAAGAAAATCCCAAGTACAATAGATACACCCCAAAACCACCCTAAACCTACCTGATGTTCTCCTAAATGTACAATCCACTCCCAACCACCAGAAAACCCAATGGTAACCCAACGAAACCCAACCGAGACCCCAAAACACATAAAAAACACACCCGAAAAAGAACGGGATCACTCCAAAAACAGAAGAAAACCCTAAAAAACAGAAGATATCCCCCAAAACCATAGACTCACCCCAAAAAAGAATAGAATCACCCCAAAAAACGAAAGAAAACCCCAAATACCACAGATCCACCCCAAAACAACCCTAAACCTACCTGATGTTCTCCAAAACCCCCAATTTAATATTTTCCACCATGATGACCAACGAGAAAGCAACAAAACCCAACGGAGACCCCCAAACACCTCAAAAATTTCCCCCCAAAAAACGGGACCACCCCAACAAACAGAAGGAAACTCCAAAAAACATGACTCTGCCTCAAAAGTCCCCCTAAACCTACCTGATGTTCTCCAAAACCCACAATTTACAATTTTCCACCATGATGACCACGGAAAAACCAACGAAACCAAATGGAGACCACAAAACCCGTCAAAAACACCACAAAAAAGAACTGCATCACCACAAAATACAGAAGAAAACACCATATACCGTGAATCCACCCCAAAAGTCCCCCGAAACCTACCTGATGTTCTCCAAATTCCAAAGTCCACTCCCAACCACCAGAAAACCCTTTAGGAACTCAACGAAACGCAACGGAAACGCCAAAACACCTCAAAAACACCCCAAAAGCGAACAGGATCAGAAGAAAAAACGGGATTTAACCCCCAAATAACCCTTAAACCTACCTGATGTTCTCCTAAATGTACAATCCACTCCAAACCATCAGAAAACCCAATGGAAACCCAACAAAACCCAACGGAGACCCCAAAACACGTCAAAAACACCCCCCAAAAAGAACGGGATCACTTCAAAAACAGAAGAAAACCCTAAAAAACAGAAGAAATCCCCCAAAACCATTGATTCACCCCAAAAAAGATCAGGATCAACACAATAAAACACGAAAGAAAACCCCAAATACCATAGATCCACCCCAAAACAACCCTAAACCTACCTGATGTTCTCCAAAACACACAATTTATCATTTTCCACTATGATGACCAACGAGAACGCAACAAATCCCAATGGAGACCCCAAAACAATTCAAAACACCCCAAAAAAGAACAGGACCTCCCCCAAAACTGGAAGAAAATACCCAAAAAGTACGGATCCAATCCCAAAACCACCCTAAACCTACCTGATGTTCTCCAAATCCCAAAGTCCACTTCCAACCACCAGAAAACCCATTAGGAACTCAAAGAAAAGCAACGGAAACGCCAAAACACCTCAAAAACACCCCAAAAGCGAACAGGATCAGCAGAAAAAACGTGATTTAACCCCCAAATAACCCTTAAACCTACCTGATGTTCTCCTAAATGTACAATCCACTCCCAACCACCAGAAAACCCAATGGAAACCCAACAAAACCCAACGGAGAACCCAAAACACGTCAAAAAAAAAAAAAAAAAAAAAAACAGAAAAGAACGGGACCACGCCAAAAACTGAAGAAAACCATAAAAAAGAGAAGAAATCCCTCAAAACCATAGATTCACCCCCAAAAAAGCCTTAAACTCACCTGATGTTCTCCAAAACCCACAATTTACAATTTTCCACCATGACGACCAAAGAAAATCCAACGAAACCCAATGAAGACCCCAAAACACGTCAAAAACACCCCAAAAAAGAACTGCATCACCCCAAAAACAGAAGAAAACCACAAATACCATGAATCCACCCCAAAAGTCCCCCTAAACCTACCTGAAGTTCTCCAAAACCCACAATCTACACTTTTCCACAATGATGACCATGGAAAACCCAACGAAACCCATCAGAGACCCCAAAACACGTCAAAAACACACCAAACAAGAACGGGATCACCCCCAAAAACGAATGAAAATCCCCCAAAACCATGGATCCACCCAAAAACCACCCTAAACCTACCTGATGTTCCCAAAACGCACAATTTAACCTGTTCCTCCATGATGACCACGGAAAACCCAACAAAACACAAAGAAGACCCCAAAACACATCAAAAAAATAAACAAAAAAGAACAGGATCACCCCAAAAAACGAAAGAAAACCCCAAAAGCCATAGATCCACACCAAAAGTCCCCCTACACCTACCTGATGTTTTTCCAATCCCAAAGTCCACTCCCAACTACCAGAAAACCCAATGGAAATCCAACAAAACCCAACGGAGAACCCCAAAACACGTCAAAAACACCCCCGAAAAAGAACGGGATCACTCCAAAAACAGAAGAAAACCCTAAAAAACAGAAGATATCCCCCAAAAACATAGATTCACCCCTAAAAAGAACAGGATCAACCTAAAAAACCGAAAGAAAACCCCAAATACCATAGATCCACCCCAAAACAACCCTAAACCTACCTGATGTACTCCAAAACCCATAATTTACAATTTTTCACCATGATGACCAACGAGAACGCAACAAAACCCAACAGAGACACTCAAACACCTCAAAAATTTCCCCAAAAAAAACGGGACCACCCCAAGAAACAGAAGGAAACCCCAAAAAACATGACTCTGCCCCAAAAGTCCCCCTAAACCTACCTGATGTTCTCCAAAACCCACAATTTACAATATTCCACCATGATGACCACTAAAAACTCAACGAAACCAAATGGAGACCACAAAACACGTCAAAAACACCACAAAACAGAACTGCATTACCACAATAAACAGAAGAAAACCCATATACCATGAATCCACCCCAAAAGTCCCCCTAAACCTACCTGAAGTTCTCCAAAACCCACAATCTACACTTTTCCACCACGATGAACAACGGAAAACCCAACGAAACCCAACGGAGACCCCAAAACACGTCAAAAACACTCCAAAAAAGAACAGGATCACCCCAAAAAAAACAAAAGAAAACCCCAGAAGCCATAGATCCACCATAAAACCACCCTAAACCTACCTGATGTTCTCCTAAATGTACAATCCACTCCCAACCACCAGAAAACCCAATGGAAAACCAACAAAACCCAACGGAGACCCCAAAACACGTCAAAAAAAAAAAAAAGCAGGAAAGAACGGGACCACCCCAAAAACAGAAGAAAACACGAAACACCATAGATCCACCCCAAAAGTCCCCCTAAACCTACCTGAAGTTCTCCAAAACCCACAATTTACAATTTTCCACATTGATGACCACCGAAAACCCAACGAAACCCAATGGAGACCACAAAACACGTCAAAAACACCCCAAAAAAGAACTGCATCACCACAAAAAACAGAAGAAAACCCCATATACCATGAATCCACCCCAAAAGTCCCCCTAAATCTACATGATGTTCTCCAAAACCCACAATCTACACTTTTCCACCACGATGACAACGGAAAACCCAACAAAACACAACGGGGACACCAAAACACGTCAATAACACCCCAAAAAAGAACAGGATCAACACAAAAAAATGAAAGAAAACCTCAAAAGCCATAGAACCACCCGAAAAATACCCTAAACCTACCTGATGTTCTCCTAAATGTACAATCCACTCCCAACCACCAGAAAACCCAATGGAAACCCAACAAAACCCAACGGAGAACCCAAAACACGTCAAAAAATAAAACACGAAAGAACGGGACCACCCCAAAAACAGAAGAAAACCATAAAAAAGAGAAGAAATCCCCCAAAACCATAGATTCACCCCCAAAAAACCTTAAACTCACCTGATGTTCCCAAAACCCACAATTTACAATTTTCCACCATGATGACCACCGAAAACCATACGAAACCCAATGGAGACCACAAAACACGTCAAAAATACCCCAAAAAAAACTGCATCACCACAAAAAAGAGAAGAAAACCCCATATACCATGAATCCACCCCAAAAGTCCCCCTAAACCTACCTGATGTTCTCCAAAACCCACAATCTACACTTTTCCACCACGATGACAACGGAAAACCCAACAAAACAAAACGGAGACCCCAAAACACGTCAAAACACCCCAAAAAAAAACAGGATCAACACAAAAAATGAAAGAAAACCCCAAAAGCCATAGATCCACCCCAAAAGTCCCCCGAAACCTACCTGATGTTCTCCAAATCCCAAAGTCCACTCCCAACCACCAGAAAACCCATTAGGAACTCAACGAAACGCAACGGAAACGCCAAAACACCTCAAAAACACCCCAAAAGCGAACAGGATCAGAAGAAAAAACGTGATTTAACCCCCAAATAACCCTTAAACCTACCTGATGTTCTCCTAAATGTACAATCCACTCCCAACCACCAGAAAACCCAATGGAAACCCAACAAAACCCAACGGACACCCCAAAACACGTCAAAAACACACCAAACAAGAACGGGATCACCCCCAAAAACGGAAGAAAATCCCCCAAAACCATGTATCCACCCAAAAACCACCCTAAACCTACCTGATGTTCCCAAAACGCACAATTTAACCTGTTCCTCCATGATGACCACGGAAAACCCAACAAAACACAAAGGAGACCCCAAAACACATCAAAAAAATAAACAAAAAAGAACAGGATCACCCCAAAAAACGAAAGAAAACCCCAAAAGCCATAGATCCACACCAAAAGTCCCCCTACACCTACCTGATGTTCTTCCAATCCCAAAGTCCACTCCCAACTACCAGAAAACCCAATGGAAATCCAACAAAACCCAACGGAGAACCCAAAACACGTCAAAAAAAAAAAAAAAAAAAAAACAGAAAAGAACGGGACCACGCCAAAAACTGAAGAAAACCATAAAAAAGAGAAGAAATCCCTCAAAACCATAGATTCACCCCCAAAAAAGCCTTAAACTCACCTGATGTTCTCCAAAACCCACAATTTACAATTTTCCACCATGACGACCACCGAAAATCAAACGAAACCCAATGAAGACCCCAAAACACGTCAAAAACACCCCAAAAAAGAACTGCATCACCCCAAAAACAGAAGAAAACCACAAATACCATGAATCCACCCCAAAAGTCCCCCTAAACCTACCTGAAGTTCTCCAAAACCCACAATCTACACTTTTCCACTATGATGACCATGGAAAACCCAACGAAACCCATCAGAGACCCCAAAACACGTCAAAAACACACCAAACAAGAACGGGATCACCCCCAAAAACGAAAGAAAATCCCCCAAAACCATGGATCCACCCAAAAACCACCCTAAACCTACCTGATGTTCCCAAAACGCACAATTTAACCTGTTCCTCCATGATGACCACGGAAAACCCAACAAAACACAAAGAAGACCCCAAAACACATCAAAAAAATAAACAAAAAAGAACAGGATCACCCCAAAAACGAATGAAAATCCCCCAAAACCATGGATCCACCCAAAAACCACCCTAAACCTACCTGATGTTCCCAAAACGCACAATTTAACCTGTTCCTCCATGATGACCACGGAAAACCCAACAAAACACAAAGAAGACCCCAAAACACATCAAAAAAATAAACAAAAAAGAACAGGATCACCCCAAAAAACGAAAGAAAACCCCAAAAGCCATAGATCCACACCAAAAGTCCCCCTACACCTACCTGATGTTTTTCCAATCCCAAAGTCCACTCCCAACTACCAGAAAACCCAATGGAAATCCAACAAAACCCAACGGAGAACCCCAAAACACGTCAAAAACACCCCCGAAAAAGAACGGGATCACTCCAAAAACAGAAGAAAACCCTAAAAAACAGAAGATATCCCCCAAAAACATAGATTCACCCCTAAATAGAACAGGATCAACCTAAAAAACCGAAAGAAAACCCCAAATACCATAGATCCACCCCAAAACAACCCTAAACCTACCTGATGTACTCCAAAACCCATAATTTACAATTTTTCACCATGATGACCAACGAGAACGCAACAAAACCCAACAGAGACACTCAAACACCTCAAAAATTTCCCCAAAAAAAACGGGACCACCCCAAGAAACAGAAGGAAACCCCAAAAAACATGACTCTGCCCCAAAAGTCCCCCTAAACCTACCTGATGTTCTCCAAAACCCACAATTTACAATATTCCACCATGATGACCACTAAAAACTCAACGAAACCAAATGGAGACCACAAAACACGTCAAAAACACCACAAAACAGAACTGCATTACCACAATAAACAGAAGAAAACCCATATACCATGAATCCACCCCAAAAGTCCCCCTAAACCTACCTGAAGTTCTCCAAAACCCACAATCTACACTTTTCCACCACGATGAACAACGGAAAACCCAACGAAACCCAACGGAGACCCCAAAACACGTCAAAAACACTCCAAAAAAGAACAGGATCACCCCAAAAAAAACAAAAGAAAACCCCAGAAGCCATAGATCCACCATAAAACCACCCTAAACCTACCTGATGTTCTCCTAAATGTACAATCCACTCCCAACCACCAGAAAACCCAATGGAAAACCAACAAAACCCAACGGAGACCCCAAAACACGTCAAAAAAAAAAAAAAGCAGGAAAGAACGGGACCACCCCAAAAACAGAAGAAAACACGAAACACCATAGATCCACCCCAAAAGTCCCCCTAAACCTACCTGAAGTTCTCCAAAACCCACAATTTACAATTTTCCACATTGATGACCACCGAAAACCCAACGAAACCCAATGGAGACCACAAAACACGTCAAAAACACCCCAAAAAAGAACTGCATCACCACAAAAAACAGAAGAAAACCCCATATACCATGAATCCACCCCAAAAGTCCCCCTAAATCTACATGATGTTCTCCAAAACCCACAATCTACACTTTTCCACCACGATGACAACGGAAAACCCAACAAAACACAACGGGGACACCAAAACACGTCAATAACACCCCAAAAAAGAACAGGATCAACACAAAAAAATGAAAGAAAACCTCAAAAGCCATAGATCCACCCCAAAAGTCCCCCTAAACCTACCTGATGTTCTCCTAAATGTACAATCCACTCCCAACCACCAGAAAACCCAATGGAAACCTAATGAAACCCAACGGAGACCCCAAAACACGTCAAAAACACCCCCGAAAAAGAACGGGATCACTCCAAAAACAGAAGAAAACCCTAAAAAACAGAAGAAATCCCCCAAAACCATTGATTCACCCCTAAAAAGAACAGGATCACCCCAAAAAACGAAAGAAAACCCCAAATACCATAGATCCACCCGAAAACAACCCTAAACCTACCTGATGTTCTCCAAAACCCACAATTTACAATTTTCCACCATGATGACCAACGAGAACGCAACAAAACCCAACGGAGACCCTCAAACACCTCAAAAATTTCCCAAAAAAGAACGGGAGCACCAAAAGAAACAGAAGGAAACCCCAGAAAAACATGACTCTGACCCAAAAGTCCCCCTAAACCTACCTGATGTTCTCCAAAACCCAAAATTTACACTTTTCCACGACCTTGACCACGGAAAACTCAACAAAAACGGGATTTAACCCCCAAATAACCCTTAAACCTACCTGATGTTCTCCTAAATCTACAATTCACTCCCAACCACCAGAAAACCCAATGGAAACCCAACAAAACCCAACGGAGACCCCAAAACACGTCAAAAACACACCAGACAAGAACGGGATAAACCCCAAAAATGAAAGAAAATCCCCCAAAACCATGGATCCACCCAAAAACCACCCTAAACCTACCTGATGTTCCCAAAACGCACAATTTAACCTGTTCCTCCATGATGACCACGGAAAACCCAACAAAACACAAAGGAGACCCCAAAACACATCAAAAAATAAACAAAAAAGAACAGGATCACCCCAAAAAACGAAAGAAAACCCCAAAAGCCATAGATCCACACCAAAAGTCCCCCTACACCTACCTGATGTTCTTCCAATCCCAAAGTCCACTCCCAACTACCAGAAAACCCAATGGAAATCCAACAAAACCCAACGGAGAACCCCAAAACACGTCAAAAACACCCCCGAAAAAGAACGGGATCACTCCAAAAACAGAAGAAAACCCTAAAAAACAGAAGAAATCCCCCAAAAACATAGATTCACACCTAAAAAGAACAGGATCACCCCAAAAAAACGAAAGAAAACCCCAAATACCATAGATCCACCCCAAAACAACCCTAAACCTACCTGATGTTCTCCAAAACCCACAATTTACAATTTTCCACCACGATGACCAACGAGAACGCAACAAAACCCAACAGAGACCCTCAAACACCTCAAAAATTTCCCAAAAAAAAACGGGACCACCCCAAGAAACAGAAGGAAACCCCAAAAAACATGTCTCTGCCCCAAAAGTCCCCCTAAACCTACCTGATGTTCTCCAAAACCCACAATTTACAATATTCCACCATGATGACCACTAAAAACTCAACGAAACCAAATGGAGACCACAAAACACGTCAAAAACACCACAAAACAGAACTGCATTACCACAATAAACAGAAGAAAACCCATATACCATGAATCCACCCCAAAAGTCCCCCTAAACCTACCTGAAGTTCTCCAAAACCCACAATCTACACTTTTCCACCACGATGAACAACGGAAAACCCAACGAAACCCAACGGAGACCCCAAAACACGTCAAAAACACTCCAAAAAAGAACAGGATCACCCCAAAAAAAACAAAAGAAAACCCCAGAAGCCATAGATCCACCATAAAACCACCCTAAACCTACCTGATGTTCTCCTAAATGTACAATCCACTCCCAACCACCAGAAAACCCAATGGAAAACCAACAAAACCCAACGGAGACCCCAAAACACGTCAAAAAAAAAAAAAAGCAGGAAAGAACGGGACCACCCCAAAAACAGAAGAAAACACGAAACACCATAGATCCACCCCAAAAGTCCCCCTAAACCTACCTGAAGTTCTCCAAAACCCACAATTTACAATTTTCCACATTGATGACCACCGAAAACCCAACGAAACCCAATGGAGACCACAAAACACGTCAAAAACACCCCAAAAAAGAACTGCATCACCACAAAAAACAGAAGAAAACCCCATATACCATGAATCCACCCCAAAAGTCCCCCTAAACCTACATGATGTTCTCCAAAACCCACAATCTACACTTTTCCACCACGATGACAACGGAAAACCCAACAAAACACAACGGGGACACCAAAACACGTCAATAACACCCCAAAAAAGAACAGGATCAACACAAAAAAATGAAAGAAAACCTCAAAAGCCATAGATCCACCCCAAAAGTCCCCCTAAACCTACCTGATGTTCTCCTAAATGTACAATCCACTCCCAACCACCAGAAAACCCAATGGAAACCTAATGAAACCCAACGGAGACCCCAAAACACGTCAAAAACACCCCCGAAAAAGAACGGGATCACTCCAAAAACAGAAGAAAACCCTAAAAAACAGAAGAAATCCCCCAAAACCATTGATTCACCCCTAAAAAGAACAGGATCACCCCAAAAAACGAAAGAAAACCCCAAATACCATAGATCCACCCGAAAACAACCCTAAACCTACCTGATGTTCTCCAAAACCCACAATTTACAATTTTCCACCATGATGACCAACGAGAACGCAACAAAACCCAACGGAGACCCTCAAACACCTCAAAAATTTCCCAAAAAAGAACGGGAGCACCAAAAGAAACAGAAGGAAACCCCAGAAAAACATGACTCTGACCCAAAAGTCCCCCTAAACCTACCTGATGTTCTCCAAAACCCAAAATTTACACTTTTCCACGACCTTGACCACGGAAAACTCAACAAAAACGGGATTTAACCCCCAAATAACCCTTAAACCTACCTGATGTTCTCCTAAATCTACAATTCACTCCCAACCACCAGAAAACCCAATGGAAACCCAACAAAACCCAACGGAGACCCCAAAACACGTCAAAAACACACCAGACAAGAACGGGATAAACCCCAAAAATGAAAGAAAATCCCCCAAAACCATGGATCCACCCCAAAACCACGCTAAACCTACCTGATGTTCCCAAAACGCACAATTTAACCTGTTCCTCCATGATGACCACGGAAAACCCAATAAAACCCAACGGAGACCCCAAAACACGTCAAAAACAACCCAAAAAAGAACAGGATCACCCCAAAAAACGAAAGAAAACCCCAAAAGCCATAGATCCACACCAAAAGTCCCCCTACACCTACCTGATGTTCTTCCAATCCCAAAGTCCACTCCCAACTACCAGAAAACTTATTAGGAACTCAAGGAAACGCAACGGAGACCCCAAAACACGTCAAAAACACCCCCGAAAAAGAACGGGATCACTCCAAAAACAGAAGAAAACCCTAAAAAACAGAAGAAATCCACCAAAACCATAGATTCACCCCCAAAAAGAATAGGATCACCCCAAAAAACGAAAGAAAACCCCAAAAGCCATAGATCCACCCCAAAACCACCCTAAAACTACCTGATGTTCTCCTAAATGTATAATCCACTCCCAACCACCAGAAAACCCAATGGAAACCCAACAAAACCCAACGGAGAACCCAAAACACTTCAAAAAAAAACCAAAAAAGAACAGAATCACCACCAAAACTGGAAGAAAATCCCCCAAAAGAACGGATCCAATCCCAAAACCACCCTAAACCTACCTGATGTGCTCCAAATTTCAAAGTCCACTCCCATCCACCATAAAACCCATTAGGAAATCAACGAAACGCAACGGAAACACCAAAACACCTCAAAAACTCCCCCAAAGCGAACCGGATCAGAAGAAAAAAACAATGAAAACTATGAATTTCACCCCAAAACTACCCTAAACTCACCTGATCTTCTTCAAAACTCAGAATCCACTCCCATTTACCTTAACGACCAACGAGAACCCAACAAAACCCAACGGAGAACCCAAAACACGTCAAGAACACCCCCAAAAAACACGGGACCACCCCAAAACCAGAAGAAAACCCTAAAAAACAGAAGAAATCCCCCAAAACCATAGATTCACCACCAAAAAAAAACTTAAACTCACCTATGTTCTCCAAAACCCACAATTTACCATTTTCCACCATGATGACCAACGAGAACCCAACAAAACCCAACGGATAACCCCAAACACCTCAAAAATTTCCGAAAAAAGAATGGGATAACACCAAAAAACAGAAGAGCACCCCCAAAAATATGACTCTGCCCCAAAAGTCCCCCTAAACCTACCTGATGTTCTCCAAAACCCACAATCTACACTTTTCCACCATGATGACCACAGAAAACCCAACGAAACCCAACGGAGACCCCAATACACATCAAAAAAAAAAAAAAAAAAAAAAAAAAAAAGAAAAGGATCTCCCCCAAAATTGGAAGAAAATCCCTCAAAATCATAGACCCACCCCAAAACGACCCTAAACCTACCTGATGTTCTCCAAAACCCACAATTTACACTTTTCCACCATGATGACCAACAAGAACCCATCTAAAACCCAACGGAGAACGCAAAACATTTCAAAAACACCCCAAACAAGAACGGGATCACCCCCAAAACTGGAAGAAAATCCCAAATACAATAGATCCACCCCAAAACCACCCTAAACCTACCTGATGTTCTCCAAATCCCAAAGTCCACTCCCAACCACCAGAAAACCCATTAGGAACTGTCGTGGTTCCGCTCAAGTGGGCAGCCGAGCACCACCACAGCCGCTCTCTCCCTTGACTCTCCCGGCTGCTGACCCCAAAACAAGTCAAAAAAACCCAAAACAAGAACGGGATAACCCCTTAAAATGAAAGAATAAACCAAAAGCCATAGATCCACACCAGAAGTCCCCCTAAACCTACCTCATGTTCTCCATGATGTTCTGGATGTTCTCCATGATGTTCTGGATGTTCTCCATGATGTTTTGGATGTTCTCCAAAACCCACAATTTACGTCAACTTGCCGAACGTTAACTGGGAGTGCCACACGGCTGACACGAGCAAGTCCAGGAGGTTCATGAAGCACCTAGATGATAACTTCTTGGTGCAGGTGCTAACGGAGCCAACTAGGAAAGGTGCCCTCCTAGACCTGTTGCTAGAAAACAGAGAGGATCTGGTGGGAGATGTGGTGATTGGTGGCCGCCTCGGTCATAGCGACCATGAAGTGGTTGAGTTCAAAATTTATGGTGACAGAAGGAAAAGTGCCACCAAAACCTCATCTCTAGATATGGGGAAAGCGGACTTCAGGCTGCTCAGGGAACTAGTCAGCAAGGTCCCCTGGGAAACTGCTCTTGAAGGCCTCGATGTCCACCAGTGCTGGTCACTCTTTAAGCGATGCCTCCTAGAAGCACAAGATCAGGCAATTCCAAAATATCACAAGTCAGGCAGGCGGGGCAGGAGGCCGGCGTGGCTGACCAGGAATGTTCTAATGGAGATTAGGCGGAAACAGAGAGTGTTTCGCTACTGGAAGGAGGGCCAGGCGTCATGGAAAGAATACAGGGATGCTGTTCGTGTTTGTAGGGAGAAAGTTCATGTGGCCAAAGCACAGCTAGAGTTGAAGCTGGCTGTGTCTGTGAGAGAAAATAAAAAGGGTTTTTTTAGATATGTAAATGGAAAAAGGAGAACTAAAGAATACATAGGGCCGCTCCTTGATAGGGAAGGTCTCCTCACAGACGATGACATAGGCAAAGCAGAGACGCTTAACGCCTTCTTTGCCTCTGTCTTCAATGCCGATGATGGGCTTCGGGACCCAGGGTGCCCTGAGCTGGAGGGCCGGGACGGTGGGGATGACAAACTCCCAACTGACCCTGAACGTGTGCGGGATTTGCTACTCCACCTGGATCCCTACAAGTCCATGGGTCCGGATGGGATTCATCCCCGGGTGCTGAAAGAGCTGGCAGATGTCATCGCGGAACCTCTTTCAATTATTTTTCAAAGATCCTGGGAATTTGGAGAGGTCCTGGTAGACTGGAAGCTGGCAAATGTTGTGCCAATTTTCAAGAAGGGTCAGAAAGAAGACACTAGCAATTACAGGCCTGTCAGTCTCACGTCAGTGCCTGGTAAAATCATGGAGAAGTTGGTTCTCGGACTTATTGAGGCGCACCTGGGGGACAAAGCAGTCATTGGTCCCAGCCAGCATGGGTTTGTGAAGGGTAGGTCCTGCCTAACTAACCTGATTTCCTTTTATGATAAGATCACCCGTATGGTGGACCAAGGGAAACCAGCTGATGTGATTTTTTTGGACTTCAGCAAGGCTTTTGACACGGTTTCCCATAGGATCCTACTGGACAAAATGTCCACCATACAGCTAAATAAAAACATCATACGATGGGTGAGCAATTGGCTAACGGGCAGGGCCCAAAGGGTTATGGTAAATGGGGCTGTGTCAGGCTGGCGGGCGGTCACCAGTGGGGTCCCTCAAGGCTCCATTTTAGGGCCGGTACTTTTCAATATTTTTATAAACGATCTAGATGTAGGAATAGAGGGTATTTTGAGCAAGTTTGCTGATGACACCAAACTTGGAGGAGTTGTGGACTCAAATGAGGGCGTAAAGGCCTTACAGAGGGATCTGGACAGGTTGGAGAGCTGGGCGATCACCAACCACATGAAGTTCAATAAGAGCAAGTGCCGGGTCCTGCACCTGGGACGGGGAAACCCTGGCTGCATGTACAGACTGGGCGATGAGATGCTGGAGAGCAGCCTAGAAGAGAGGGATCTGGGGGTCGTGGTAGACAGCAAGTTGAATATGAGCCAGCAGTGTGCCCTGGCAGCCAGGAGGGCCAATCGTGTCCTGGGGTGCATCAAGCACGGCATCGCTAGTAGGTCAAGGGAGGTGATTGTCCCGCTCTACTCTGCGCTGGTGCGGCCTCACCTCGAGTACTGTGTGCAGTTCTGGGCACCACAGTATAAAAAGGACATGAAACAGTTGGAAAGTGTCCAGAGGAGGGCTATGAAGATGGTGAAAGGCCTTGAGGGGAAGACGTACGAGGAACGGCTGAGGTCACTGGGCCTGTTCAGCCTGGAGAAGAGGAGGCTGAGGGGAGACCTCATCACAGTCTACAACTTCCTCGTAAGGGGGTGTTGAGAGGCAGGAGACCTTTTCTCCATTAACACTAGTGACAGGACCCGCGGGAACGGGGTTAAGCTGAGGCAGGGGAAATTTAGGCTGGACGTCAGGAGGGGGTTCTTCACAGAGAGGGTGGTTGCACACTGGAACAGGCTCCCCAGGGAAGTGGTCACTGCACCGAGCCTGTCTGAATTTAAGAAGAGATTGGACTGTGAACTTAGGCACATGGTCTGAACTTTTGGGTAGACCTGCGCGGTGTCAAGAGTTGCACTTGATGATCCTTAAGGGTCCCTTCCAACTCAGGATATTCTATGATTCTATGATTCTACGATTCTATGATTCTATGATTTACACTTTTTCACCATGATGACTAACAAGAACCCAACAAAACCCAACGGAGACCCCAAAACATGTCAAAAACACCCCAAAAAAGAACGGGACCACGCCAAAAACAGAAGAAAACGCTAAAAAAAAAACAGAAGAATTTTCCCAAAACCAAAGATTCACCCGCCAAAAAAACTTAAACTCACCTGATGTTCTCCAAAAATCACAATTTACTCTTTTCCAAAATGATGACCAACGAGAACCCAACAAAACCCAACGGAGACCCCAAAACACGTCAAAAACACCCCAAAACAAGAAAGGAATTCCCCCAAAACTGGAAGAAAATAACCCCAAAACCATAGATCCACCCCAAAACCACCCTAAACCTACCTGATGTTCTCCAAATCCCACAATTTAAACTTTTCGACCATGATGACCTATGAAAACCTAACAAAACCCAACGGAGACACAAAAACACGTCAAAAACACCCAAAAAAAGAACGGGATCAACCCCAAAACCGAAAGAAAAACCTAAAAGCCATAGATCCACACCAAAACAACCCTAAACCTACCTGATGTTCTCCAAAAACCCACAATTTACACTTTTCCACCATGATGACCAACGAGAACCCAACAAAACCCAACGGAGAACCCAAAACACGTCAAAAACACCCCAAAAAAGAACAGGATCACCCCAAAAAACAGAACAAAACCCCAAATACAATAGGTCCACTTCAGAAGTCTCCCTAAACTCACCTGATCTTCGCAAAAAAACCCACAATCAACTCCCATTTACCTTAACGACCAACGAGAACCCAACAAAACCCAACGGAGACCCCAAAAAACGTCAAAAACACCCCAAAAAACAACTGGTTCAACCCCAAAAATGAAAGAAATTACCAAAAGACATAGATCCACACCAAAATCCCCCTAAACCTACCTGATGTTCTCCAAAACCCACAATTTACACTTTTTCACCATGATGACCAACGAGAACCCAACAAAACCTTACGGAGACCTCAAAACACACCAAAAACACCTCAAAAAAGAACGGGACCACCCCAAGAAACAGAAGGAAACCCCAAAAAAACATGACTCTGCCCCAAAAGTCCCCCTAAACCTACCTGAAGTTATTCAAAACACACAATTTATATTTTTCCACAATGATGCCAAAGGAAAACCCAACAAAATCCAACGGAGTACCCAAAAACGTCAAAAACACCCCAAACAAGAACGGAATCACCCCCAAAACTGGAAGAAAATCCCCAAAAACCACGGATCCAATCCCCAAACCACCCTAAACCTACCTGATGAGCTCTAAAACCCGCAATTTACCCTTTTCCACCATGATGACCATGGAAAACCCAACGAAACCAAACAGAGACCCCAAAACAAGTCAAAAAAAAAAAAAAAAAGAAAAGGATCACCCCCAAAATTGGAAGAAAATCCCTCAAAATCATAGATCCACCCCAAAACGACACTAAACCTACCTGATGTTCTCCAAAACCCAAAATTTACACTTTTTCACCATGATGACTAACAAGAACACAACAAAACCCAACGGAGACCCAAAAACACGTCAAAAACACCCAAAAAAAGAACAGGATCACCCCAAAAAACGAAAGAAAACCCCAAATACCATAGATCCACTCCAAAACAACGTTAAACCTACCCTATGTTCTCCAAAACACACAATTTATCATTTTCCACCATGATGACCAATGAGAACGCAACAAATCCCAATGGAGACTTAAAACACTTCAAAAATTTCCCAAAAAAGAACAGGATCTCCCCCAAAAGTGGAAGAAAATCCCCCAAAAGTACGGATCCAATCCCAAAACCACCCTAAACCTACCTGATGTTCTCCAAATCCCAAAGTCCACTCCCAACCACCAGAAAACCCTTTAGGAACTCAACAAAACACAACGGAAACACCAAAACACGTCAAAAACACCCCAAAAGCGAACAGGATCAGAAGAAAAAAACAACTAAAACTATGAATTTCCCCCCAAAACCACCCTAAAATCACCTGATCTTCTTCAAAACTCAGAATCTACTCCCATTTACCTTAACGACCAACGAGAACCCAACAAAACCCAATGGAGAACACAAAACACGTCAAGAACACCCCCAAAAAACACGGGACCACCCCAAAACCAGAAGAAAACCCTAAAAAACAGAAGAAATCCCCCAAAACCATAGATTCAGCACCAAAAAAAAACTTAAACTCACCTATGTTCTCCAAAACCCACAATTTACAATTTTCCACCATGATGACCAACGAGAACGCAACAAAACCCAACGGAGAACCCCAAACACCTCAAAAACTTCCGAAAAAAGAACAGGACAACACCAAAAAACAGAAGAAAACCCCCAAAAACATGACTCTGCCCCCAAAGTCCCCCTAAACCTACCTGATGTTCTCCAAAACCCACAATTTACACTTTTCCACAATGAAGACCAACAAGAACCAAACTATAACCCATCGGACACCCCAAAACAAGTCAAAAACACCCCAAAAAAGAACAGGATCACCCACCAAAAAAAAAAGCAGAACAAAACCCCAAATACAATTGTTCCACTCCAAAAGTCCCCCTAAAGCTACCTGATGTTCTCCAAATCCCAAAGTCCACTCCCAACCACAAGAAAAACCATTAGGAACTCAACAAAACGCAACAGAAACGCCAAAACACCTCAAAAACACCCCAAAAGCGAACCGGATCAGAAGAAAATATGTGATTTAACCCGAAAAAACCCTTAAACCTACCTGATGTTCTCCTAAATGTACAATCCACTCCCAACCACCAGAAAACCCATTAGGAACTCAACGAAACGCAACGGAAACACAAAAACACGTCAACAACACCCCAATAAAGAACAGGATCAGAAGAAAAAAAAAAACAAAACTATGAATTTCCCCCCAAAACCACCCTAAACTCACCTGATCTTCTTCAAAAACCACAATCCACTCCCATTTACCTTAACGACCAACGAGAACCCAACAAAACCCAACGGAGACCCCAAAACACGTCAAAAACACCCCAAAAAACAACAGGTTCAACCCCAAAAACGAAAGAAAAATCCAAAAGCCATAGATCCACACCAAAAATACCCCTAAACCTACCTGATGTTCTCCAAAACCCACAATTTACACTTTTTCACCATGATGACCAACAAGAACCAAACTATAACCCATCGGACACCCCAAAACAAGTCAAAAACACCCCAAAAAAGAACAGGATCACCCACCAAAAAAAAAAACAGAACAAAACCCCAAATACAATTGTTCCACTCCAAAAGTCCCCCTAAAGCTACCTGATGTTCTCCAAATCCCAAAGTCCACTCCCAACCACAAGAAAAACCATTAGGAACTCAACAAAACGCAACAGAAACGCCAAAACACCTCAAAAACACCCCAAAAGCGAACCGGATCAGAAGAAAATATGTGATTTAACCCGAAAAAACCCTTAAACCTACCTGATGTTCTCCTAAATGTACAATCCACTCCCAACCACCAGAAAACCCATTAGGAACTCAACGAAACGCAACGGAAACACAAAAACACGTCAACAACACCCCAATAAAGAACAGGATCAGAAGAAAAAAAAAAACAAAACTATGAATTTCCCCCCAAAACCACCCTAAACTCACCTGATCTTCTTCAAAACCCACAATCCACTCCCATTTACCTTAACGACCAACGAGAACCCAACAAAACCCAACGGAGACCCCAAAACACGTCAAAAACACCCCAAAAAACAACTGGTTCAACCCCAAAAACGAAAGAAAAATCCAAAAGCCATAGATCCACACCAAAAATACCCCTAAACCTACCTGATGTTCTCCAAAACCCACAATTTACACTTTTTCACCATGATGACCAAAGAAAACCCAACAAAACCCAACAGAGACCTCAAAACACACCGGAAACACCCCAGACAAGAACGGGATCACTCCCAAAATCGAAAGAAAATCCCCTAAAACCACGAATCCACCCCAAAACCACCCTAAACCTACCTGATGTGCTCCAAAACCCGCAATTTACACTTTTCCACCATGATGACCATGGAAAACCCAACGAAAACCAACTGAGACCCAAAAACACGTCAAAAAAAAAAAAAGAAAAAAGAAAAGGATCACCCCCAAAATTGGAAGAAAATCCCTCAAAATCATAGACCCACCCCAAAACGACCCTAAACCTACCTGATGTTCTCCAAAACCCACAATTTACACTTTTCCACCATGATGACCAACAAGAACCCATCTAAAACACAAAGGAGAACGCAAAACATTTCAAAAACACCCCAAAAAAGAACGGGAACACCCCCAAAACTGGAAGAAAATCCCCCAAAATCATAGATCCACCACAAACCACCCTAAACGTACGTGATGTTCTCCAAAACCCACAATTGAACCTGTTCCTCCATGATGACCACGGAAAACCCAACAAAACCCAACAGATACCACAAAACACGTCAAAAACACCCCAAAAAAGAACAGGATGACCCCCGAAATAAAAACAGAACAAAACCCCAAATACAATTGTTCCACTCCAAAAGTCCCCCTAAACCTACCTGATGTTCTCCAAATC
Source organism: Aythya ferina (assembly GCF_964211825.1). NCBI lineage: Eukaryota > Metazoa > Chordata > Aves > Anseriformes > Anatidae > Aythya > Aythya ferina. The sequence continues at coordinate 78,837 of NW_028181342.1, forward strand.
CCAAAGTCCACTCCCAACCACCAGAAAACCCATTAGGAACTCAACGAAACGCAACGGAAACGCAAAAACAACTCAAAAACACCCCAAAAGCGAACCGGATCAGAAGAAAATATTGATTTAACCCCCCAAAAAACCTTAAACCTACCTGATGTTCTCCTAAATGTACAATCCACTCCCAACCACCAGAAAACCCATTAGGAACTCAACGAAACGCAACGGAAACACAAAAACACGTCAACAACACCCCAAAAAAGAACAGGATCAGAAGAAAAAAAAAAAAAACAAAACTATGAATTTCCCCCCAAAACCACCCTAAACTCACCTGATCTTCTTCAAAACCCACAATCCACTCCCATTTACCTTAACGACCAACGAGAACCCAACAAAACGCAATGGAGACCCCAAAACACGTCAATAACACCCGAAAAAACAACTGGTTCAACCCCAAAAACGAAAGAAAACCCCAAAAGCCATAGATCCACACCAAAAATCCCCCTAAACCTTCCTGATGTTCTCCAAAACCCACAATTTACACGTTTTCACCATGATGACCAACGAGAACCCAACAAAACCTTACGGAGACCTCAAAACACACCAGAAACACCTCAAAAAAGAATGGGACCACCCCAAGAAACAGAAGAAAACCCCCAAAAACATGACTCTGCCTCAAAAGTCCCCATAAACCTACCTGATGTTCTCCAAAAACCCACAATTTACCCTTTTCCACCATGATGCCAAAGGAAAACACAACGAAATCCAACGGAGAACCCAAAACACGTCAAAAACACCTCAAACAAGAATGGAATCACCCCCAAAACTGGAAGAAAATCCCCAAAAAGCACGGATCCAATCCCCAAACCACCCTAAACCTACCTGATGTTCTCCAAAACCCACAATTTAACCTGTTCCTCTATGATGACCACGGAAAACCCAACAAAACCCAACGGAGACCCCACAACACGTCAAAAACACCCCAAAAAAGAACTGCTTCAACCCCGAACAGAAAGAAAACCGCAAAAGCCATAGATCCACACCAAAAATCCCCCTAAACCTACCTGATGTTCTCCAAAACCCACAATTGAACCTGTTCCTCAATGATGACCACGGAAAACCCAACAAAACCCAACAGATGCCCCAAAACACATCAAAAACACCCCAAAAAAAGAACAGGATCACCCCCAAAACAGAAGAAAACCCCAAAACCATAGATCCACCCCAAAAGTCCCCCGAAACCTACCTGATGTTCTCCAAATCCCAAAGTCCACTCCCAACCACCAGAAAACCCTTTAGGAACTCAAAGAAAAGCAACGGAAACGCCAAAACACCTCAAAAACACCCCAAAAGCGAACCGGATCAGAAGAAAAAACGTGATTTAACACCCAGATAACCTTTAAACCTACCTGATGTTCTCCTAAATGTACAATCCACTCCCAACCACCAGAAAACCCAATGGAAACCCAACAAAACCCAACGGAGACCACAAAACACGTCAAAAACACCCCAAAAAAGAACGGCATCACCCCCAAAACTGGAAGAAAATCTCCCAAAAGCACGGATCCAATCCCCAAACCACCCTAAACCTACCTGATGTTCTCCAAATCCCAAAGTCCACTCCCAACCACCAGAAAACCCAATAGGAACTCAACGAAACACAACGGAAACCCCAAAACATCTCAAAAACACCCCAAAAAAGAACTGGATCAGAAGAAAAAAAACAACTAAAACTATGAATTTCCCCCCAAAACCACCCTAAAGTCACCTGATCTTCTTCAAAACTCAGAATCCACTCCCATTTACATTAACGACCTACGAGAACCCAACAAAACACAACGGAGAACCCAAAACACGCCAAGAACACCCCCAAAAAAAACGGGACCACCCCAAAACCAGAAGAAAACCCTAAAAAACAGAAGAAATCCCCCAAAACCATAGATTCACCACCAAAAAAAACTTAAACTCACCTATGTTCTCCAAAACCCACAATTTACCATTTTCCACAATGATGACCAACGAGAACCCAACAAAACCCAACGGAGAACCCCAAACACCTCAAAAACTTCCGAAAAAAGAACGGGACAACACCAAAAAACAGAAGAAAACACCAAAAAACATGACTCTGCCCCAAAAGTCCCCCTAAACCTACCTGATGTTCTCCAAAACCCACAATTTAAACTTTTCCACCATGACGACCAACAAGAACCCAACTAAAACCCATCGGAGACCCCAAAACACCTCAAAAACACCCCAAAAGCGAACCGGATCAGAAGAAAATATGTGATTTAACCCCCAAAAAAACCTTAAACCTACCTGATGTTCTCCTAAATGTACAATCCACTCCCAACCACCAGAAAACCCATTAGGAACTCAATGAAACGCAACGGAAACACAAAAACACGTCAACAACACCCCAAAAAAGAACAGGATCAGAAGAAAAAAAAACCAAAACTATGAATTTCCCCCCAAAAACACCCTAAAATCACCTGATCTTCTTCAAAACCCACAATACACTCCCATTTACCTTAATGACCAACGAGTACCCAAAAAAACCCAACGGAGACCCCAAAACACGTCCAAAACACCCCAAAAAAAACAACTGTTTCAACCCCAAAAACGAAACTATAAAACAAAAGCCATAGATCCACACCAAAACTCCCCCTAAACCTACCTGATGTTCTCCAAAACCCACAATTTACACTTTTTCACCATGATGACCAACGAGAACCCAACAAAACCAAACGGAGACCTCAAAACACACCAGAAACACCCCAAAAAAAAACGGGACCACCGCAAGAAACAGAAGGAAACCCCAAAAAACATGACTCTGCCTCAAAAGTCCCCATAAACCTATCTGATGTTCTCCAAAAACCCACAATTTACATTTTTCCACCATGATGACCAACAAGAACCCAACTAAAAGCCAACGGAGACCCCAAAACACGTCAAAAACACACAAAACAAGAACGGGATCACCCCCAAAATCGAAAGAAAATCCCCCAAAACCATGAATCCACCCCAAAACCACCCTAAAACTACCTGATGTTCTCCAAAACCCGCAATTTAACCTTTTCCACCATGATGACCATGGAAAACTCAGTGAAACTCAACGGGGACGCCAAAACACGTCAAAAAAAAAAAAAAAAAAAAAAAAAAGAAAAGGATCACCCCCAAAATTGGAAGAAAATCCCTCAAAATCATAGACCCACCCCAAAACGACCCTAAACCTACCTGATGTTCTCCAAAACCCACAATTTACACTTTTCCACCATGATGACCAACAAGAACCCATCTAAAACACAACGGAGAACGCAAAACATTTCAAAAACACCCCAAACAAGAACGGGATCACCCCCAAAACTGGAAGAAAATCCCCCAAAACCATAGATCCACCACAAACCACCCTAAACCTACGTGATGTACTCCAAAACCCACAATTTACACTTTTCCACCATGATGACCAACAAGAACCCAACTAAAACCCAACGGAGAACCCAAAACACGTCAAAAACAACACAAAAAAGAACAGGGTCACCCCAAAGAAACAGAAGAAAACCCCAAATACCATGAATCCACCCCAAAAGTCCCCCTAAACCTACCTGAAGTTCTCCAAAACCCACAATTTACCCTTTTCCACCATGATGTCAACGGAAAACCCAATGAAACCCAACGGAGAACACAAACCACGGCAAAAACACCCCAAAAGCAAATCGGATCAGAAGAAAAAACGTGATTTCACACCAAAAAAAAAAACCTTAAGCCTACCTGATGTTCTCCTAAACGTACGATCCACTCCCAACCACCAGAAAACCCATTAGGAACTCAACAAAACCCAACGGAGATGCCAAAACACATTAAAAACACCCAAAAAAAGAATTGAATCAGAAGAAAAAAACCCACAAACTATGAATTTACCCCCCAAAACACCCTAAACTCACCTGATCTTCTCCAAAACCCACAATCCACAACCATTTAGCTAAACGACCAAGGAGAACCTAACGAAACCGAACGGACACCACAAAACACGTCAAAAACATCCCAAAAAAGAACAGGATCACCCCCCCCCCCAAAAAAAAGAAAACGCCAAAAAACATAGATCCACCCCAAAACCACCCTAAACCTACCTGATGTTCTCCAAAACCCACAATTTAACCTTTTCCACCATAATGACCACGGAAAACGAACGAAACACAACGGAGACACAAAAACCATCAAAAACACCCCAAAAAAGAATAGAATCACCCCCAAAATTGGACGAAAATCCCCAAAAAACATGGATTTACCCCAAAACCACCCTAAACCTACCTGATGTTCTCCAAATCCCAAAGTCCACGCCCTACCACTATAAAACCCATTAGGAACTCAACAAAATGCAACGGAAACCCCAAAACACCTCAAAAACACCCAAAAGCAAACTGGATCAGAAGAAAAAACGTGATTTCACACCAAAAAAAACCCTTAAACCTACCTGATGTTCTCCTAAATGTACAATCCACTCCCAACAACAAGAAAACCCATTAGGAACTCAACGAAACGCAACGGAAACCCCAAAACACATCAAAAACACCCCAAAAGCGAAAGGGATCAGAAGAAAAAACGTGATTTAACTCAAAAAAAACCCCTTAAACCTACCTGATGTTCTCCTAAATGTACAGTCCACTCCCAAACATCAGAAAACCCAATGGAAATCCAACAAAACCCAACGGAGACCCCAAAACACGTCAAAAACTCCCCCCAAAAAAAACAGGATCAACCCCCAAAACGAAAGAAAACACTAAAAGCCATAGATCCATCCCAAAAGTCCCCCTAACCCTACCTAACGTTCTCCAAAATACGCAATTTACACTTTTCCACCATGATGACCAACAAGAACTCACCTAAAACCCAACTGAGACACCAAAACACATCAAAAACACCCCAAAAAAGAACGGGATCACCCCCAAAAAAACAGAAGAAAACCCCAAATACCATATATCCACCCCAAAACCACCCTAAACCTACCTGATGTTCTCCAAAACCCACAATTTACACTTTTTCACCATGATGACCAACAATAACTCACCTAAAACCCAACCGAGACACCAAAACACGTCAAAAACACCCCAAAAAAGAACGGGATCACCCCCAAAAAAACAGAAGAAAACCCCAAATACCATATATCCACCCCAAAACCACCCTAAACCTACCTGATGTTCTCCAAAACCCACAATTTACATTTTTTCACCATGATGACCAACGAGAACCCAACAAAACCAAACGGAGACCTCAAAACACACCAGAAAAACCCCAAAAAAGAACGGGACCACGCCAAAAACAGAAGAAAACGCTAAAAAAAAAAAGAAGAATTTTCCCAAAACCAAAGATTCACCCGCCAAAAAAAATTAAACTCACCTGATGTTCTCCAAAAATCACAATTTACTCTTTTCCAAAATGATGACCAACGAGAACCCAACAAAACCCAACGGAGACCCCAAAACACGTCAAAAACACCCCAAACAAGAACGGGATCACCCCCAAAACTGGAAGAAAATAACCCCAAAATCATAGATCCACCCTAAAACCACCCTAAATCTACCTGATGTTCTCCAAAACCCACAATTTACAATTTTCCACCATCATGACCAACGAGAACGCAACAAAACCCAACGGAGACAAAAACAAAAGTCAAAAACACCCCAAAAAAGAACGGGATCAACCCCAAAACCGAAAGAAAAACCTAAAAGCGATGGATCCACCCCAAAAGTCCCCCTAAACCTACCTGATGTTCTCCAAAACCCACAATTTACACTTTTTCACCATGATGACCAACGAGAACCCAAAAAAACCCAACGGAGACCTCAAAACACACAAAAAACACCTCAAAAAAGAACGGGACCACCGCAAGAAACAGAAGGAAACCCCCAAAAACATGACTCTACCCCAAGAGTCCCCCTAAACCTACCTGAAATTCTCCAAAACCCACAATTTACTCGTTTTCACCGTGATGACCATGGAAAACCAAACGAAACACAACGGAGACCTCAAAACACACCAAAAACACCCCAAAAAAGAACTGGATCAGAAGTAAAAAACCCCAAAACGATGAATTTTTCTACAAAACCACCCTAAACCTACCTGATCTTCTCCTAAACCCACAATCCACTCCCATTTACCTTAACGACCAACGAGAACCCAACAAAACCCAACGGAGACCCCAAAACAAGTCAAAAACACCCCAAACAAGAACGGGATAACCCCAAAAAACGAAAGAAAACCGCAAAAATCATAGATCCACACCAGAACCACCCTAACCTACCTGATGTTCTCCAAATCCCAAAGTCCACTCCCAACCACCAGAAAACCCATTAGGAACTCAACAAAACGCAACGGACACCCAAAAACACGTCAAAAACACCCCCCCAAAAAAAACTGGATCAGAAGAAAAAAAAAAAACAAAAACTATGAATTTCCTCCCAAAACCACCCAAAACTCACCTGATCTTCTCCGAAACCCACAATCCACTCCCATTTACATTAACGAGCAACGAGAACACAACGAAACCCAACGGATACCCCAAAACAAGTCAAAAACACCCCAAACAAGAACGGGATAACCACCAAAACTTGAAGAATATACCCCAAAACCATAGATCCAAACCAGAACGACACTAAACCTACCTGATGTTCTCCAAAACCCACCGTTTACAATTTTCCACCATGATGACCACGGAAAACACAACGAAACCCAACGGAGACCCCAAAACACGTCAAAAGCACCACAAAAAAGAACAGGATCACCCCCTAAAAAGAAAGAAAACTCTAAAAGCCATAGATCCACCCCAAAACCCCCACTAAACCTACCTGATGTTCTCCAAAACCCACAATTTACTCTTTTCCAACATGATGACCAACAAGAACCCAACAAAAACCAACGGAAACCTGAAAACACGTCAAAAACAGCCCAAAAATGAATAGGATCACACCAAAAAAAAAAAAGAAGAAAACCCCAAATACCATGAATCCACCCCAAAAGTCCCCCTAAACTTACCTTAAATTCTCCAAAACCTACAATTTACACTTTTCCACCATGATGCCAACGAAAAACACAACGAAACCCAACGGAGAACATAAAACATGTCAAAAACACCCCAAACAAGAACGGAATCACCTCCAAAACTGGAAGAAAACCACCAAAAAGCAAGGATCCAATCCCAAAACCACCCTAAACCTACCTGATGTTCTCCAAATCCCAAAGTCCACTCCCAACCACCAGAAAACCCTTTAGGAACTCAAAGAAACGCAATAGAAACCACAAAACACCTCAAAAACAAGCCAAAAGCGAACCGGATCAGAAGAAAAAACGTGATTCAACCCCCCAAAAAAACTTAAACCTACCTGATGTTCTCCTAAATGTACAATCCACTCCCAACCACCATAAAACCCATTAGGAACTCAACGAAACCCAACGGAGAACACAAAACACATCAAAAACACCCCAAAAAAAGAATTGGATCAGAAGAGAAAACACCAAAACTATGAATTTTTCAACAAAACCACCCTAAACTGACCTGATCTTCTTCAAAACACACAATCCAATCCCATTTAACTTAACGACCAACGAGACCCCAACTAAAACCCAACGGAGAACCCAAAACATAATCATCATGGTAAAAAATGGTAAATTGTGGGTTTTGGAGAACATCAGGTAGGTTTAGGGTGGTTTTGGTGTGGATCTATGGTTTAGGAGGATTTTCTTCCAGTTTTGGAGGTGTTCCCATTCTTTTCTGGGGTGTGTTTGACGTGTTTTGGGTTCTCCGTTAGGTTTTAGTTGGGTTCTTGTTGGTCATCATGTTGAAAAAGTGTAAATTGTGGGTTTTGGAGAACATCAGGTAGGTTTAGGGGGACTTTTGTTGTGTATCTATGGCTTTTGGGGTTTTCTTTCGTTTTTGGGGTTGATCTAGTTCTTTTTGGGGTGATTTGACGATTTTTTTTGTGTCTCCGTTGGGTTTTAGTTGGGTTCTCTTTGGTCGTTAAGCTAAATGGGAGTGGATTGTGGGTTTTGAAGAAGATCAGGTGACTTTAGGGTGGTTTTGGGGGGAAATTCATAGTTTTTGGTGTTTTTTCTTCTGATCCGGTTCGCTTTTGGGGTGTTTCTTACGTGTTTTTGCGTTTCCCTTGCATTTCGTTGAGTTCCTAAAGGGTTTTATGGTGGTTGGGAGTGGACTTTGGGATTTGGAGAACATCAGTTAGGTTTAGGGTGGTTTTGGGGTGGATCCGTGCTTTTGGGGGATTTTCTTCCAGTTTTGGGGTTGAAGCCGTTCTTGTTTGGGGTGTTTTTGATGTGTTTTGTGTCTCCGTTGTGTTTCGTTGGGTTTTCCGTTGGCATCATGTTCGAAAAGGGTAAATTGTGGGTTTTGGAGAACTTCAGGTAGGTTTAGGGGGACTTTTGGGGTGGATTCATGGTATTTGGGGTTTTCTTCTGTTTCTTTGGAGTGACTCTGTTTTTTTTTGGGTTGTTTTTGACGTGTTTTGGGGTCTCCGTTGGGTTTCGTTGGGTTTTCCATGGTCATCATGGTTGAAAAGTGTAAATTGAAGGTTTTGGAGAAGATCAGGTAGGTTTAGGGTGGATTTGGGGTGTATCTATGATTTTGGGGTATTTTCTTCAAGTTTTGGTGGTGATTCCGTTCTTTTTTGGGGTGTTCTTGACGTGTTTTGTGTGTCTGTTGGGTTTCGTTGGGTTCTCGTTGGTCGTTAAGCTAAATGGGAGTGGATTGTGGGTTTAAGAGAAGATCAGGTCAGTTTAGGGTGGTTTTGTAGAAAAATTCATAGTTTTGTTTTTATTTTTTTCTTCTGATCCAATTCTTTTTTGGGTGTTTTTAACGTGTTTTGGGGTCTCTGTTTTCTTTCGTTGAGTTCTTGTTGGTCATCATGGTGGAAAAGTGTAAATTGTGGGTTTTGGAGAACATCAGGTATTTTTAGGGTGGTTTTGGTGTGTATCTATGGTTTTGGGGCATTTTCTTCTAGTTTTGGGAGTGATCCCTTTCTTTTTTGGGATGTTTTTGACGTGTTTTTTTTGTCTCCGTTTGGTTTCGTTGCGTTTTCCATGGTCATCATTGTGGAAAAGTGTAAATTGTGGGTTTTATAGAACATTAGGTAGGTTTAGGGTGGTTTTGGGATGGATCTATGGTTTTGGGGGATTTTCTTCCAATTTTGGAGGTGATCCCGTTCTTTTTTGGGGTGTTTTTGACATGTTTTGGGGTCTCCGTTGGGTTTTAGTTTGGTTCTTGTTGGTCATCATGGTGGAAAAGTGTAAATTGTGCGTGTTGGAGAACTTCAGGTAGGTTAAAGGGGACTTTTGGGCTGTATTCATGGTATTTGTTTTTTTTTTTCTGTTTTTTTGGGAGTGATCCCATTCTTTTTTGTTTTTTTTTTGACGTGTTTTGAGGTCTCCGTTAACTTTCGTGGGGTTTTCCATGGTCATCATGGTGGAAAAGGGTAAATTGTGGGATTTGGAGAACATCAGGTATTTTTAGGGTGGTTTTGGGGTGTATCTATGTTTTTTGGCGTTTTCTTCGTTTTTTTGGGGGATGATTCTGTTCTTTTTTGGTGTTTTTGACGGTTTTTGGGTCTCCGTTCTATTTCGTTCGTTTTCCGTGGTCATTATGGTGGAAAAGGTTAAATTGTGGGTTTTGGAGAACATCAGGTAGGTTTAGGGTTGTTTTGGAGTGGATCTATGGTTTTGGGGGTTTTCTTTCTTTTTTTTGGTGTTGATCCTGTTCTTTTTTGGGATGTTTTTGACGTTTTTTGGGGTCTCCGTTGGGTTTCGTTGGGTTCTCGTTGCTCGTTAAGGTTCATGGGAGTGGATTGTGGGTTTTGGAGAAGATTAGGTGAGGGTAGGGTGGTTTTGTAGAAAAATTCATAGTTTTGTTTTTTTTTTTTACATCTTATCCAATTCTTTTTTGGTGTGTTTTGACGTGTTCTGGGTTCTCCGTTTGGTTTCGTTGGGATTTCCGTGGTCATCATGGTGGAAAAGTGTAAATTGTGGGTTTTGGAGAACATCAGGTAGGTTTAGCGTGGTTTTGGGGTGGATCTATGATTTTGGGGGATTTTCTTCTAGTTTTGGGGGTGATTTTGTTTTTTTTGGGGGGTGTTTTTGACTTGTCATGGCGTTTCCGTTTGGTTTTAGTTGGGTTCTCGTTGGTCGTTAAGCTAAATGGGAGTGGATTGTGGGTTTTGAAGAAGATCAGGTGAGTTTAGGGTGGTTTTGGGGGGAAATTCATAGTTTTTGTTGTTTTTTCTTCTGATCCATTTCTTTTTTTTGGCTGTTTTTGACATATTTTGGGATTTCCGTTGCATTTTGTTGAGTTCCTAATTGGTTTTTTGGTGGTTGGGAATGGATTGTACACTTAGGAGAACATCAGGTAGGTTTAAGGGTTTATTTTGGGGTTAAATCACGTTTTTTCTTCTGATCCGGTTGGCTTTTGGGGTGTTTTTGAGGTGTTTTGTGGTTTCCGTTGCATTTCGTTGAGTTCCTAAAGGGTTTTATGGTGGTTGGGAGTGGACTTTGGGATTTGGAGAACATCAGGTAGGTTTAGGGTAGTGTTGGGATTGGATCCGTGCTTTTGGGGTATTTCCTTCAAATTTTGGGGGTGATCCCGTTGTTGTTTGGGGTGTTTTTGACGTGTTTTGGGGTCTCCGTTGGGTTTCGTTGGGTTTTCCGTTGGCATCATGGTGGAAAAGGGTAAATTGTGGGTTTTGGAGAACATCAGGTAGGTTTAGGGGGACTTTTGGTGTTGATTCATGGTATTTGGGGTTTTCTTCTGTTTCTTTGGGGTGATCCTGTTCTTTTTTGTGTTGTTTTTGACATGTTTTGGGGTCTCCGTTGGGTTTCGTTGGGTTTTCCATGGTCTTCATGGTTGAAAACTGTAAATTGCAGGTTTTGGAGAAGATCAGGTAGGTTTGGGGTGGTTTTGGGGTGTATCTATGGTTTTGGGGGATTTTCTTCCAGTTATGGGTGTTATCCCATTCTTTTCTGGGGTGTTTTTGACGTGTTTTGGGTCTCCTTTGGGTTTTAGTTTATTTCTTGTTGTTCATCATGGTGAAAAAGTGTAAATTGTGGGTTTTTGGAGAACATTAGGTAGGTTTAGGGGGACTTTTGTTGTGGATCTATGGCTTTTGGAGTTTTCTTTCGTTTTTGGGGTTGATCTAGTTCTTTTTTGGGGTGTTTTTGACGTGTTTTGGGGTCTCCGTTGGGTTTTAGTTTGGTTCTTGTTGGTCATCATGGTGGAAAAGTGTAAATTGTGGGTGTTGGAGAACTTCAGGTAGGTTAAAGGGTACTTTTGGGCTGTATTCATGGTATATGGGGTTTTGTTCTGTTTTTTTGGGGGTGATCCTGTTTTTTTTTGGGATGTTTTTGACTTGTTTTAGGGTCTCCGTTGGGTGTTGTTGGGTTCTCGTAGGTCGTTAAGGTAAAGGTGTTTTTGAGGTGTTTTGTGGTTTCCATTGCATTTCGTTGAGTTCCTAAAGGGTTTTATGGTGGTTGGGAGTGGACTTTGAGATTTGGAGAACATCAGGAAGGTTTAGGGTAGTTTTGGGGTTGGATCTATGGTTTTGAGGGATTTCCTTCAAGTTTTGGGGGTGATTCCGTTTTTTTTTTGGGGTGTTTTTGACGTGTTTTGGGTGTCAGTGGGTTTCGTTGGGTTCTTGTTGGTTGTTAAGGTAAATGGGAGTGGATTGTGGGTTTAGGAGAAGATCAGGTCAGTTTAGGGTGGTTTTGTTTAAAAATTCATAGTTTTGGTGTTTTTTCTTCTGATCTTGTTCTTTTTTGGTGTGTTTTTTATATGTTTTGGTTTCTCCATTGGGTTTTGTTGGGTTTTCCATAATCATCATGGTGAAAAATGGTAAATTGTGGGTTTTGGAGAACATCAGGTAGGTTTAGGGTGGTTTTGGGGTGGATCTATGGTTTATGGGGATTTTCTTCCAGTTTTGGAGGTGTTCCCGTTCTTTTCTGGGGTGTTTTTGACGTGTTTTGGGGTCTCCATTCGGTTTTAGTTGGGTTCTTGTTGTTCATCATTGTGGAAATGTGTAAATTGTGGGTTTTGGTGAACTTCAGGTAGGTTAATGGGGACTTTTGGGGTGTATTCATGGTATATGGGGTTTTCTTCTGTTTTTTTTGGGGGGTGATCCTGTTCTTTTTTGGTATGTTTTTGACGTGTTTTGGGGTCTCCGTTACCTTTCGTGGGGTTTTCCATGGTCATCATGGTGGGAAAGGGTAAATTGTGGTTTTTGGAGAACATCAGGCATTTTTAGGGTTGTTTTGGTGTAGATCTATGGTTTTGGGAGATTTTCTTCCAGTTTTGGGAGTGATCCCATTTTTGTTTGGGGTGTTTTTGACGCTTTTTGGGTCTCCGTTGGGTTTCGTTCGTTTTCCGTGGTCATTATGGTGGAAAAGGTTAAATTGTGGGTTTTGGAGAACATCAGGTAGGTTTAGGGTGGTTTTGGGATGGATCTATTGTTTTGAGGGTTTTCTTTCGTTTTTTGGGGGTGATCCTGTTCTTTTTTGGGATGTTTTTGACGTGTTTTGGGGTCTCTGTTCGGTTTCATTAGGTTGTCCTTGGTCGTTAATGTAAATGGGAGTGGATTGTGGGTTTTGGAGAAGATCAGGTGAGTTTAGGGTGTTTTGGGGGGTAAATTCATAGTTTTTGTTTTTTTTTTTTTCTTCTAATCCAATTCTTTTTTGGGGTGTTTTTGATGTCTTTTGGCATGTCTGTTGGGTTTCGTTGAGTTCCTATTGGGTTTTATGGTGGTTGGGAGTGGATTGTACATTTAGGAGAACATCAGGTAGGCTTAAGGTTTTTTTTTGGTGTGAAATCACGGTTTTTCTTCTGATCCGGTTCGCTTTTGCGGTGTTTCTGAGGTGTTTTGTGGTTTCCATTGCGTTTCGTTGAGTTCCTAAAGGGTTTTATGGTGGTTGGGAGTGGACTTTGGGATTTGGAGAAGATCAGGTAGGTTTAGGGTGGTTTTGGGATTGGATCCTTGCTTTTTGGGGTTTTCTTCCAGTTTTGGGGGTGATTCCGTTCTTGTTTGGGGTGTTTTTGACGTGTTTTGGGGTCTCCTTTGGGTTTTAGTTGGGTTCTTGTTGGTCATCATGGTGGAAAAGGGTAATTTGTGGGTGTTGGAGAACTTCAGGTAGGTTTAGGGGGACTTTTGGGGTGGATTCATGGTATTTGGGGTTTTCTTCTGTTTCTTGCGGTGATCCCTTTCTTTTTTGGGATGTTTTTGACGTGTTTTTGTGTCTCCGTTTGGTTTCGTTGCGTTTTCCATGGTCATCATTGTGGAAAAGTGTAAATTGCGGGTTTTGGAGAACTTCAGGTAGGTTTAGGGTGGTTTTGGGGTGGATCTATGCTTTTTGGCGTTTTCTTCATTTTTGGGGGGGATAATTCTGTTCTTTTTTGGGGAGTTTTTGACTTGTTTTTGGGTCTTCGTTGGGTTTTGTTGGGTTCTCGTTGCTCGTTAAGGTACATGGGAGTGGATTGTGGGTTTTGGAGAAGATTAGGTTAGGTTAGGGTGGTTTTGGGGCTAATTCATAGTTTTTGGTGTTTTTTCTTCTGATCCGGTTCGCTTTTGGGGTGTTTTTGAGTTTTTTTGTGGTTTCCGTTGCATTTCGTTGAGTTCCTAAAGGGTTTTAAGGTGGTTGGGAGTGGACTTTGGGATTTGGAGAACATCAGGTAGGTTTAGGGTGGTTTTGGGGTGGATCCATGTTTTTTGGCGATTTTCTTCATGTTTTTGGTGTGAAGCCGTTCTTTTTTTTGGTGTTTTTGACATGTTTCGGTGTCTCCGTTGTGTTTCGTTTGTTTTTCCGTGGTCATCATGGTTGCAAAGTGTAAATTGTAGGTTTTGGAGAACATCGGGTATGTGTAGGGTGGTTTTGGTGTGGATCTATGGTTTTCTTTCGGTTTTAGGGTTAATCCCGTTCTTGTTTTGGCTGTTTTTGACTTGTTTTGGGGTCTCCGTTGGGTTTCGTTGGGTTCTCATTGCTCGTTAAGGTAAATGGGAGTGGATTGTGGGTTTTGGAAAAGTTTAGGTGAATTTAGGGTGGTTTTGTAGAAAAATTCATGGTTTTTTTTTCTTTTTTTACTTCTGATCCATTTCTTTTTTGGTGTGGTTTTGACGTGTTTTGGGTTCTCCGTTGGGTTTTGTTGGTATTTCCGTGGTCATCATGGTGAAAAATGGTAAATTGTGGGTTTTGGAGAACATCAGGTAGGTTTAGCGTGGTTTTGGGGTGGATCTATGTTTTTGGTGGATTTTCTTCCTTTTTTGGGGGTGATTCTGTTCCTTTTTGAGGTGTTTTTGACTTGTTTTGGGGTCTCCGTTGGATTCAGTTGGGTTCTGATTGGTCGTTAAGGTAAATGGGAGTGGATTTTGGATTTCGAAGAAGATCAGTTGAGTTTAGGGTGGTTTTGGGGGGAAATTCATAGTTTTTGGTGTTTTTTCTTCTGATTCGGTTCGCTTTTGGGGTGTTTTTGAGGTGTTTTTGCGTTTCCCTTGCATTTCGTTGAGTTCCTAATGGGTTTTATGGTGGTTGGGAGTGGACTTTGGGATTTGAAGAACATCAGGTAGGTTTAGGGTGGTTTTGGGATTGGATCCTTGCTTTTGGGGGGTTTTCTTCCAGTTTTGGGGGTGATTCCGTTCTTGTTTGGGGTGTTTTTGATGTGTTTTGGTGTCTCCGTTGTGTTTCGTTGGGTTTTCCGTTGGCATCATGTTCGAAAAAGGTAAATTGTGGGTTTTGGCGAACTTCAGGTAGGTTTAGGGGGACTTTTGGGGTGGATTCATGGTATTTGGGGTTTTCTTCTGTTTCTTTGGAGTGACCCTGTTTTTTTTTGGTTTGTTTTTGACGTGTTTTGGGGTCTCCGTTGGGTTTCGTTGGGTTTCGTTGGGTTTTCCATGGTCATCATGGTTGAAAAGTGTAAATTGAAGGTTTTGGAGAAGATCAGGTAGGTTTAGGGTGGTTTTGGGGTGTATCTATGGTTTTGGGGTATTTTCTTCAAGTTTTGGTGGTGATTCCGTTCTTTTTTGGGGTGTTTTTGACGTGTTTTGTGTGTCCGTTGGGTTTCGTTGGGTTCTCGTTGGTCGTTAAGCTAAATGGGAGTGGATTGTGGGTTTAGGAGAAGATCAGGTCAGTTTAGGGTTTTTTTGTTGAAAATTTCATAGTTTTGTTTTTATTTTTTTCTTCTGATCCAGTTCTTTTTTGGGTGTTTTTGATGTGTTTTGGGGTCTCTGTTTTCTTTCGTTGAGTTCTTGTTGGTCATCATGGTGGAAAAGTGTAAATTGTGGGTTTTGGAGAACATCAGGTATTTTTAGGGTGGTTTTGGTGTGTATCTATGGTTTTGGGGCATTTTCTTCTAGTTATGGGAGTGATCCCTTTCTTTTTTGGGATGTTTTGGACGTGTTTTTGTGTCTCCGTTTGGTTTCATTGCGTTTTCCATGGTCATCATTGTGGAAAAGTGTAAATTGTGGGTTTTATAGAACATTAGGTAGGTTTAGGGTGGTTTTGGGGTGGATCTATGATTTTGGGAGATTTTCTTCCAGTTTTGGAGGTGATCCCGTTCTTGTTTGGGGTGTTTTTGATGTGTTTTGGGATCTCCGTTACCTTTCGTGGGGTTTTCCATTGTCATCATGGTGTAAAAGGGTAAATTGTGGGTTTCGGAGAACATCAGGTAGGTTTAGGGTGGTTTTGGGGTGGATCTATGTTTTTTGGCGTTTTCTTTTTTTTTTTTTTTTTGGGGGGGGGTGATCCCGTTCTTGTTTTGGCTGTTTTTGACTTGTTTTGGGGTCTTTGTATGGTTTCGTTGGGTTCTCGTTGGTCGTTAAGCTAAATGGGAGTGGATTGTGGGTTTTGAAGAAGATCAGGTGAGTTTAGGGTGGTTTTGTAGAAAAATTCATAGTTTGTGGATTTCTTTCTTCTGATCCAATTCTTTTTTGGGGTGTTTTTAATGTGTTTTGGGGTTTCCGTTGGGTTTCGTTGAGTTCCTAATGGGTTTTATGGTGGTTGGGAGTTGATTGTACATTTAGGAGAACATCAGGTAGGTTTAAGGGTTTTTTTGGTGTGAAATCACGTTTTTCCTTCTGATCCGGTTCGCTTTTGGGGTGTTTTTGAGGTGTTTTGTGGTTTCCGTTGCATTTCGTTGAGTTCCTAATGGGTTTTATGGTGGTAGGGAGTGGACTTTGGGATTTGGAGAACATCAGGTAGGTTTAGGGTGATTTTGGGGTGGATCCATGTTTTTTGGGGATTTTCTTCCAGTTTTGGGGGTGATTCCGTTCTTTTTTTGTGTGTTTTTGACGTGTTTTGGGGTCTCCGTTGGGTGTCGCTGGGTTCTCATTTGTCGTTAAGGTAAATGGGAGTGGATTGTGGGTTTAGGAGAAGATCAGGTGAGTTTAGGGTGGTTTTGGGGGGAAATTCATAGTTTTGGTGTTTTTTCTTCTTATCCAGATCTTTTTTTGGTGTTTTTGAGGTGTTTTGGGTTCTCTGTTGGGTTTCTTTAGGTTGTCCATAATCATCATGGTGAAAAATGGTAAATTGTGGGTTTTGGAGAACATCAGGTAGGTTTAGGTTGGTTTTGGATGGATCTATGTCTTTTGGCGTTTTCTTTCTTTTTTTGGGGGTGATCCTGTTCTTTTTTGGGATGTTATTGACGTGTTTTGGGGTCTCCATTCGGTTTCGTTAGGTTCTCGTTGGTCGTTAAGGTAAATGGGAGTGGATTGTGGATTTTGGAGAAGATCAGGTGAGTTTATGGTTTTTTTGCGGGGAAATTCATAGTTTTTTTTTTTTTTTTTCTTCTTATTCAATTCTTTTTTTTTGGGTCTCCGTTGTGTTTCGTTCGTTTTCCGTGGTCATTATGGTGAAAAAAGGTTAAAATGTGGGTTTTGGAGAACATCAGGTAGGTTTAGGGTGGTTTTGGGGGGAAATTCATAGTGTTTGTTTTTTTTTCTTCTGATCCAATTCTTTTTTGGGTTGTTTTTGATGTGTTTTGGGGTTTCCTATGGGATTCGTTGAGTTCCTAATGGGTTTTATGGTGGTTGGGAGTGGATTGTACATTTAGGAGAACATCAGGTAGGTTTAAGGGTTTTTTTGGCGTTAAATCACGTTTTTTCCTTCTGATCCGGTTCGCTTTTGGGGTGTTTTTGAGGTGTTTTGTGGTTTCCGTTGCATTTCGTTGAGTTCCTAATGGGTTTTATGGTGGTAGGGAGTGGACTTTGGGATTTGGAGAACATCAGGTAGGTTTAGGGTGATTTTGGGGTGGATCCATGTTTTTTGGGGACTTTCTTCCAGTTTTGGGGGTGATTCCGTTCTTTTTTGGGGTGTTTTTGACGTGTTTTCGGGTCTCCGTTTTGTTTCGTTGGGTTTCCCATGGTCATCATGGTTGAAAAGTCTAAAATGTAGGTTTTGGAGAATATCGGGTATGTGTAGGGTGGTATTGGTGTGGAGCTATGGTTTGGGGGGTTTTCTTTCATTTTTAGGGTTTATCCCGTTCTTGTTTTGGCTGTTTTTGACTTGTTTTGGGGCTCCGTTGGGTTTCGTTGGGTTCTCATTTGTCGTTAAGGTAAATGGGAGTGGATTGTGGGTTTTGAAGAAGATTAGGTGAGTTTAGGGTGGTTTTGTAGAAAAATTCATTGTTTTGTGTTTTTTTTTTTACTTCTGATCCAGTTCTTTTTTTGGGGTGTTTTTGACATGTTTTGGGATTTCCGTTGCGTTTTGTTGAGTTCCTAATGGGTTTTATGGTGGTTGGAGTGGATTGTACATTTAGGAGAACATCAGGTAGGTTTAAGGTTTTTTGGGGGGGTGAAATCACGTTTTTTCTTCTGATCCGGTTGGCTTTTGGGGTGTTTTTGAGGTGTTTTGTGGTTTCCGTTGCGTTTCATTGAGTTCCTAAAGGGTTTTCTGGTGGTTGGGAGTGGACTTTGGGATTTGGAGAACATCAGGTAGGTTTAGGGTGGTTTTGGGATTGGATCCTTGTTTTTTGGGGGTTTTCTTCCAGTTTTGGGGGTGATTCCGTTCTTGTTTGGGGTGTTTTTGACGTGTTTTGGGGTCTCCGTTGGGTTTCGTTGGGTTTTCCGTTGGCATCATGGTGGAAAAGGGTGAATTGTGGGTTTTGGAGAGCTTCAGGTAGGTTTAGGGGGACTTTTGCGGTGGATTCCTGGTATTTGGGGTTTTCTTCTGTTTCTTTGGGGTGACCCTGTTCTTTTTTGGGTTGTTTTTGACGTGTTTTGGGGTCTCCGTGTGCTTTTAGTTGGGGTCTCGTTGGTCGTTAAGCTAAATGGGATTGGATTGTGTGTTTTGAAGAAGATCAGGTCAGTTTAGGGTGGTT
This sequence comes from Aythya ferina, assembly GCF_964211825.1. Taxonomy (NCBI): domain Eukaryota; kingdom Metazoa; phylum Chordata; class Aves; order Anseriformes; family Anatidae; genus Aythya; species Aythya ferina. Next base: position 97,174 of record NW_028181342.1, read on the forward strand.
TTGTTGAAAAATTCATAGTTTTGGTGTTTTTTCTTCTGATCCAGTTCTTTTTTTTTTTTTTTTTTTTTTTTTTTTGGCGTGTTTTGGGGTCTCCATTGTGTTTCGTTGGGTTGTCTATAATCATCATGGTGGAAAAGGGTAAATTGTGGGTTTTGGAGAACATCAGGTAGGTTTAGGGTGGTTTTGGGGTGGATCTATTGTTTAGGGGGTTTTTCTTCCATTTTTGGAGGTGATCCCGTTTTTTTGGGGGGTGTTTTTGACGTGTTTTGGGGTCTCCGTTGGGTTTTAGTTGGGTTCTTGTTGGTCATCATGGTGGAAATGTGTAAATTGTGGGTTTTGGAGAACTACAGGTAGGTTAAAGGGGACTTTTGGGGTGTATTCATGGTATTTGTGGTATTTGTGGTATTTGTGGTTTTCTTCTGTTTTTTTGGGGGTGATCCTGTTCTTTTTTGGGGTGTTTTTGACGTGTTTTGGGGTCTCCCTTACCTTTCGTGGGCTTTTCCATGGTCATCATGGTGGGAAAGGGTAAATTGTGGGTTTTGGAGAACATCAGGTATTTTTAGGGTGGTTTTGGTGTAGATCTATGGTTTTGGGAGATTTTCTTCCTCTTTTGGGAGTGATCCCATTCTTTTTTAGGGTGTTTTTGACAGTTTTTGGGTCTCCGTTGGGTTTCATTGGGTTTTCCGTGGTCATCATAGTGGAAGATAGTAAATTGTGGGTTTTGGAGAACATCAGGTAGGTTTAGGGTGGTTTTGGGGTGGATCTATGGTTTTTGGCGTTTTCTTCGTTTTTGGGAGTGATTCCGTTCTTTATTGGGGTGTTTTTGACGGTTTTTGGGTCTCCGTTGTGTTTCGTTCGTTTTCCGTGGTCATTATGGTGAAAAAAGGTTAAAATGTGGGTTTTGGAGAACATCAGGTAGGTTTAGGGTGGTTTTGGGGGGAAATTCATAGTGTTTGTTTTTTTTTCTTCTGATCCAATTCTTTTTTGGGTTGTTTTTGATGTGTTTTGGGGTTTCCTATGGGATTCGTTGAGTTCCTAATGGGTTTTATGGTGTTTGGGATTGGATTGTACATTTAGGAGAACATCAGGTAGGTTTAAGGGTTTTTTTGGCGTTAAATCACGTTTTTTCCTTCTGATCCGGTTCGCTTTTGGGGTGTTTTTGAGGTGTTTTGTGGTTTCCGTTGCATTTCGTTGAGTTCCTAATGGGTTTTATGGTGGTAGGGAGTGGACTTTGGGATTTGGAGAACATCAGGTAGGTTTAGGGTGATTTTGGGGTGGATCCATGTTTTTTGGGGACTTTCTTCCAGTTTTGGGGGTGATTCCGTTCTTTTTTGGGGTGTTTTTGACGTGTTTTGGGGTCTCCGTTTTGTTTCGTTGGGTTTCCCATGGTCATCATGGTTGAAAAGTCTAAAATGTAGGTTTTGGAGAATATCGGGTATGTGTAGGGTGGTATTGGTGTGGAGCTATGGTTTGGGGGGTTTTCTTTCATTTTTAGGGTTTATCCCGTTCTTGTTTTGGCTGTTTTTGACTTGTTTTGGGGCTCCGTTGGGTTTCGTTGGGTTCTCATTTGTCGTTAAGGTAAATGGGAGTGGATTGTGGGTTTTGAAGAAGATTAGGTGAGTTTAGGGTGGTTTTGTAGAAAAATTCATTGTTTTGTGTTTTTTTTTTTTACTTCTGATCCAGTTCTTTTTTTGGGGTGTTTTTGACATGTTTTGGGATTTCCGTTGCGTTTTGTTGAGTTCCTAATGGGTTTTATGGTGGTTGGAGTGGATTGTACATTTAGGAGAACATCAGGTAGGTTTAAGGTTTTTTGGGGGGGTGAAATCACGTTTTTTCTTCTGATCCGGTTGGCTTTTGGGGTGTTTTTGAGGTGTTTTGTGGTTTCCGTTGCGTTTCATTGAGTTCCTAAAGGGTTTTCTGGTGGTTGGGAGTGGACTTTGGGATTTGGAGAACATCAGGTAGGTTTAGGGTGGTTTTGGGATTGGATCCTTGTTTTTTGGGGGTTTTCTTCCAGTTTTGGGGGTGATTCCGTTCTTGTTTGGGGTGTTTTTGACGTGTTTTGGGGTCTCCGTTGGGTTTCGTTGGGTTTTCCGTTGGCATCATGGTGGAAAAGGGTGAATTGTGGGTTTTGGAGAGCTTCAGGTAGGTTTAGGGGGACTTTTGCGGTGGATTCCTGGTATTTGGGGTTTTCTTCTGTTTCTTTGGGGTGACCCTGTTCTTTTTTGGGTTGTTTTTGACGTGTTTTGGGGTCTCCGTGTGCTTTTAGTTGGGGTCTCGTTGGTCGTTAAGCTAAATGGGATTGGATTGTGTGTTTTGAAGAAGATCAGGTCAGTTTAGGGTGGTTTTGTTGAAAAATTCATAGTTTTGGTGTTTTTTCTTCTGATCCAGTTCTTTTTTTTTTTTTTTTTTTTTTTTTTTTTTTTTGGCGTGTTTTGGGGTCTCCATTGTGTTTCGTTGGGTTGTCTATAATCATCATGGTGGAAAAGGGTAAATTGTGGGTTTTGGAGAACATCAGGTAGGTTTAGGGTGGTTTTGGGGTGGATCTATTGTTTAGGGGGTTTTTCTTCCATTTTTGGAGGTGATCCCGTTTTTTTGGGGGGTGTTTTTGACGTGTTTTGGGGTCTCCGTTGGGTTTTAGTTGGGTTCTTGTTGGTCATCATGGTGGAAATGTGTAAATTGTGGGTTTTGGAGAACTACAGGTAGGTTAAAGGGGACTTTTGGGGTGTATTCATGGTATTTGTGGTATTTGTGGTATTTGTGGTTTTCTTCTGTTTTTTTGGGGGTGATCCTGTTCTTTTTTGGGGTGTTTTTGACGTGTTTTGGGGTCTCCCTTACCTTTCGTGGGCTTTTCCATGGTCATCATGGTGGGAAAGGGTAAATTGTGGGTTTTGGAGAACATCAGGTATTTTTAGGGTGGTTTTGGTGTAGATCTATGGTTTTGGGAGATTTTCTTCCTCTTTTGGGAGTGATCCCATTCTTTTTTAGGGTGTTTTTGACGGTTTTTGGGTCTCCGTTGGGTTTCATTGGGTTTTCCGTGGTCATCATAGTGGAAGATAGTAAATTGTGGGTTTTGGAGAACATCAGGTAGGTTTAGGGTGGTTTTGGGGTGGATCTATGGTTTTTGGCGTTTTCTTCGTTTTTGGGAGTGATTCTGTTCTTTATTGGGGTGTTTTTGACGGTTTTTGGGTCTCCGTTTTGTTTCGTTCGTTTTCCGTGGTCATTATGGTGAAAAAAGGTTAAAATGTGGGTTTTGGAGAACATCAGGTAGGTTTAGGGTGGTTTTGGGGGGAAATTCATAGTGTTTGTTTTTTTTTTCTTCTGATCCAATTCTTTTTTGGGTTGTTTTTGATGTGTTTTGGGGTTTACTATGGGATTCGTTGAGTTCCTAATGGGTTTTATGGTGGTTGGGAGTGGATTGTACATTTAGGAGAACATCAGGTAGGTTTAAGGGTTTTTTTGGCGTTAAATCACGTTTTTTCCTTCTGATCCGGTTCGCTTTTGGGGTGTTTTTGAGGTGTTTTGTGGTTTCCGTTGCATTTCGTTGAGTTCCTAATGGGTTTTATGGTGGTTGGGAGTGGACTTTGGGATTTGGAGAACATCAGGTAGGTTTAGGGTGATTTTGGGGTGGATCCATGTTTTTTGGGGACTTTCTTCCAGTTTTGGGGGTGATTCCGTTCTTTTTTGGGGTGTTTTTGACGTGTTTTCGGGTCTCCGTTTTGTTTCGTTGGGTTTCCCATGGTCATCATGGTTGAAAAGTCTAAAATGTAGGTTTTGGAGAATATCGGGTATGTGTAGGGTGGTATTGGTGTGGAGCTATGGTTTGGGGGGTTTTCTTTCATTTTTAGGGTTTATCCCGTTCTTGTTTTGGCTGTTTTTGACTTGTTTTGGGGCTCCGTTGGGTTTCGTTGGGTTCTCATTTGTCGTTAAGGTAAATGGGAGTGGATTGTGGGTTTTGAAGAAGATTAGGTGAGTTTAGGGTGGTTTTGTAGAAAAATTCATTGTTTTGTGTTTTTTTTTTTACTTCTGATCCAGTTCTTTTTTTGGGGTGTTTTTGACATGTTTTGGGATTTCCGTTGCGTTTTGTTGAGTTCCTAATGGGTTTTATGGTGGTTGGAGTGGATTGTACATTTAGGAGAACATCAGGTAGGTTTAAGGTTTTTTGGGGGGGTGAAATCACGTTTTTTCTTCTGATCCGGTTGGCTTTTGGGGTGTTTTTGAGGTGTTTTGTGGTTTCCGTTGCGTTTCATTGAGTTCCTAAAGGGTTTTCTGGTGGTTGGGAGTGGACTTTGGGATTTGGAGAACATCAGGTAGGTTTAGGGTGGTTTTGGGATTGGATCCTTGTTTTTTGGGGGTTTTCTTCCAGTTTTGGGGGTGATTCCGTTCTTGTTTGGGGTGTTTTTGACGTGTTTTGGGGTCTCCGTTTTGTTTCGTTGGGTTTCCCATGGTCATCATGGTTGAAAAGTCTAAAATGTAGGTTTTGGAGAATATCGGGTATGTGTAGGGTGGTATTGGTGTGGAGCTATGGTTTGGGGGGTTTTCTTTCATTTTTAGGGTTTATCCCGTTCTTGTTTTGGCTGTTTTTGACTTGTTTTGGGGCTCCGTTGGGTTTCGTTGGGTTCTCATTTGTCGTTAAGGTAAATGGGAGTGGATTGTGGGTTTTGAAGAAGATTAGGTGAGTTTAGGGTGGTTTTGTAGAAAAATTCATTGTTTTGTGTTTTTTTTTTTACTTCTGATCCAGTTCTTTTTTTGGGGTGTTTTTGACATGTTTTGGGATTTCCGTTGCGTTTTGTTGAGTTCCTAATGGGTTTTATGGTGGTTGGAGTGGATTGTACATTTAGGAGAACATCAGGTAGGTTTAAGGTTTTTTGGGGGGGTGAAATCACGTTTTTTCTTCTGATCCGGTTGGCTTTTGGGGTGTTTTTGAGGTGTTTTGTGGTTTCCGTTGCGTTTCATTGAGTTCCTAAAGGGTTTTCTGGTGGTTGGGAGTGGACTTTGGGATTTGGAGAACATCAGGTAGGTTTAGGGTGGTTTTGGGATTGGATCCTTGTTTTTTGGGGGTTTTCTTCCAGTTTTGGGGGTGATTCCGTTCTTGTTTGGGGTGTTTTTGACGTGTTTTGGGGTCTCCGTTGGGTTTCGTTGGGTTTTCCGTTGGCATCATGGTGGAAAAGGGTGAATTGTGGGTTTTGGAGAGCTTCAGGTAGGTTTAGGGGGACTTTTGCGGTGGATTCCTGGTATTTGGGGTTTTCTTCTGTTTCTTTGGGGTGACCCTGTTCTTTTTTGGGTTGTTTTTGACGTGTTTTGGGGTCTCCGTGTGCTTTTAGTTGGGGTCTCGTTGGTCGTTAAGCTAAATGGGATTGGATTGTGTGTTTTGAAGAAGATCAGGTCAGTTTAGGGTGGTTTTGTTGAAAAATTCATAGTTTTGGTGTTTTTTCTTCTGATCCAGTTCTTTTTTTTTTTTTTTTTTTTTTTTTTTTTTTGGCGTGTTTTGGGGTCTCCATTGTGTTTCGTTGGGTTGTCTATAATCATCATGGTGGAAAAGGGTAAATTGTGGGTTTTGGAGAACATCAGGTAGGTTTAGGGTGGTTTTGGGGTGGATCTATTGTTTAGGGGGTTTTTCTTCCATTTTTGGAGGTGATCCCGTTTTTTTGGGGGGTGTTTTTGACGTGTTTTGGGGTCTCCGTTGGGTTTTAGTTGGGTTCTTGTTGGTCATCATGGTGGAAATGTGTAAATTGTGGGTTTTGGAGAACTACAGGTAGGTTAAAGGGGACTTTTGGGGTGTATTCATGGTATTTGTGGTATTTGTGGTATTTGTGGTTTTCTTCTGTTTTTTTGGGGGTGATCCTGTTCTTTTTTGGGGTGTTTTTGACGTGTTTTGGGGTCTCCCTTACCTTTCGTGGGCTTTTCCATGGTCATCATGGTGGGAAAGGGTAAATTGTGGGTTTTGGAGAACATCAGGTATTTTTAGGGTGGTTTTGATGTAGATCTATGGTTTTGGGAGATTTTCTTCCTCTTTTGGGAGTGATCCCATTCTTTTTTAGGGTGTTTTTGACGGTTTTTGGGTCTCCGTTGGGTTTCATTGGGTTTTCCGTGGTCATCATAGTGGAAGATAGTAAATTGTGGGTTTTGGAGAACATCAGGTAGGTTTAGGGTGGTTTTGGGGTGGATCTATGGTTTTTGGCGTTTTCTTCGTTTTTGGGAGTGATTCTGTTCTTTATTGGGGTGTTTTTGACGGTTTTTGGGTCTCCGTTTTGTTTCGTTCGTTTTCCGTGGTCATTATGGTGAAAAAAGGTTAAAATGTGGGTTTTGGAGAACATCAGGTAGGTTTAGGGTGGTTTTGGGGGGAAATTCATAGTGTTTGTTTTTTTTTTCTTCTGATCCAATTCTTTTTTGGGTTGTTTTTGATGTGTTTTGGGGTTTACTATGGGATTCGTTGAGTTCCTAATGGGTTTTATGGTGGTTGGGAGTGGATTGTACATTTAGGAGAACATCAGGTAGGTTTAAGGGTTTTTTTGGCGTTAAATCACGTTTTTTCCTTCTGATCCGGTTCGCTTTTGGGGTGTTTTTGAGGTGTTTTGTGGTTTCCGTTGCATTTCGTTGAGTTCCTAATGGGTTTTATGGTGGTAGGGAGTGGACTTTGGAATTTGGAGAACATCAGGTAGGTTTAGGGTGTTTTTGGGGTGGATCTATTGTTTTTGGCGTTTTCTTCGTTTTTGGGAGTGATTCCGTTCTTTATTGGGGTGTTTTTGACGGTTTTTGGGTCTCCGTTGTGTTTCGTTCGTTTTCCGTGGTCATTATGGTGAAAAAAGGTTAAAATGTGGGTTTTGGAGAACATCAGGTAGGTTTAGGGTGGTTTTGGGGGGAAATTCATAGTGTTTGTTTTTTTTTCTTCTGATCCAATTCTTTTTTGGGTTGTTTTTGATGTGTTTTGGGGTTTCCTATGGGATTCGTTGAGTTCCTAATGGGTTTTATGGTGTTTGGGAGTGGATTGTACATTTAGGAGAACATCAGGTAGGTTTAAGGGTTTTTTTGGCGTTAAATCACGTTTTTTCCTTCTGATCCGGTTCGCTTTTGGGGTGTTTTTGAGGTGTTTTGTGGTTTCCGTTGCATTTCGTTGAGTTCCTAATGGGTTTTATGGTGGTAGGGAGTGGACTTTGGGATTTGGAGAACATCAGGTAGGTTTAGGGTGATTTTGGGGTGGATCCATGTTTTTTGGGGACTTTCTTCCAGTTTTGGGGGTGATTCCGTTCTTTTTTGGGGTGTTTTTGACGTGTTTTGGGGTCTCCGTTTTGTTTCGTTGGGTTTCCCATGGTCATCATGGTTGAAAAGTCTAAAATGTAGGTTTTGGAGAATATCGGGTATGTGTAGGGTGGTATTGGTGTGGAGCTATGGTTTGGGGGGTTTTCTTTCATTTTTAGGGTTTATCCCGTTCTTGTTTTGGCTGTTTTTGACTTGTTTTGGGGCTCCGTTGGGTTTCGTTGGGTTCTCATTTGTCGTTAAGGTAAATGGGAGTGGATTGTGGGTTTTGAAGAAGATTAGGTGAGTTTAGGGTGGTTTTGTAGAAAAATTCATTGTTTTGTGTTTTTTTTTTTTTACTTCTGATCCAGTTCTTTTTTTGGGGTGTTTTTGACATGTTTTGGGATTTCCGTTGCGTTTTGTTGAGTTCCTAATGGGTTTTATGGTGGTTGGAGTGGATTGTACATTTAGGAGAACATCAGGTAGGTTTAAGGTTTTTTGGGGGGGTGAAATCACGTTTTTTCTTCTGATCCGGTTGGCTTTTGGGGTGTTTTTGAGGTGTTTTGTGGTTTCCGTTGCGTTTCATTGAGTTCCTAAAGGGTTTTCTGGTGGTTGGGAGTGGACTTTGGGATTTGGAGAACATCAGGTAGGTTTAGGGTGGTTTTGGGATTGGATCCTTGTTTTTTGGGGGTTTTCTTCCAGTTTTGGGGGTGATTCCGTTCTTGTTTGGGGTGTTTTTGACGTGTTTTGGGGTCTCCGTTGGGTTTCGTTGGGTTTTCCGTTGGCATCATGGTGGAAAAGGGTGAATTGTGGGTTTTGGAGAGCTTCAGGTAGGTTTAGGGGGACTTTTGCGGTGGATTCCTGGTATTTGGGGTTTTCTTCTGTTTCTTTGGGGTGACCCTGTTCTTTTTTGGGTTGTTTTTGACGTGTTTTGGGGTCTCCGTGTGCTTTTAGTTGGGGTCTCGTTGGTCGTTAAGCTAAATGGGATTGGATTGTGTGTTTTGAAGAAGATCAGGTCAGTTTAGGGTGGTTTTGTTGAAAAATTCATAGTTTTGGTGTTTTTTCTTCTGATCCAGTTCTTTTTTTTTTTTTTTTTTTTTTTTTTTTTTGGCGTGTTTTGGGGTCTCCATTGTGTTTCGTTGGGTTGTCTATAATCATCATGGTGGAAAAGGGTAAATTGTGGGTTTTGGAGAACATCAGGTAGGTTTAGGGTGGTTTTGGGGTGGATCTATTGTTTAGGGGGTTTTTCTTCCATTTTTGGAGGTGATCCCGTTTTTTTGGGGGGTGTTTTTGACGTGTTTTGGGGTCTCCGTTGGGTTTTAGTTGGGTTCTTGTTGGTCATCATGGTGGAAATGTGTAAATTGTGGGTTTTGGAGAACTACAGGTAGGTTAAAGGGGACTTTTGGGGTGTATTCATGGTATTTGTGGTATTTGTGGTATTTGTGGTTTTCTTCTGTTTTTTTGGGGGTGATCCTGTTCTTTTTTGGGGTGTTTTTGACGTGTTTTGGGGTCTCCCTTACCTTTCGTGGGCTTTTCCATGGTCATCATGGTGGGAAAGGGTAAATTGTGGGTTTTGGAGAACATCAGGTATTTTTAGGGTGGTTTTGGTGTAGATCTATGGTTTTGGGAGATTTTCTTCCTCTTTTGGGAGTGATCCCATTCTTTTTTAGGGTGTTTTTGACGGTTTTTGGGTCTCCGTTGGGTTTCATTGGGTTTTCCGTGGTCATCATAGTGGAAGATAGTAAATTGTGGGTTTTGGAGAACATCAGGTAGGTTTAGGGTGGTTTTGGGGTGGATCTATGGTTTTTGGCGTTTTCTTCGTTTTTGGGAGTGATTCCGTTCTTTATTGGGGTGTTTTTGACGGTTTTTGGGTCTCCGTTTTGTTTCGTTCGTTTTCCGTGGTCATTATGGTGAAAAAAGGTTAAAATGTGGGTTTTGGAGAACATCAGGTAGGTTTAGGGTGGTTTTGGGGGGAAATTCATAGTGTTTGTTTTTTTTTTCTTCTGATCCAATTCTTTTTCGGTTGTTTTTGATGTGTTTTGGGGTTTACTATGGGATTCGTTGAGTTCCTAATGGGTTTTATGGTGGTTGGGAGTGGATTGTACATTTAGGAGAACATCAGGTAGGTTTAAGGGTTTTTTTGGCGTTAAATCACGTTTTTTCCTTCTGATCCGGTTCACTTTTGGGGTGTTTTTGAGGTGTTTTGTGGTTTCCGTTGCATTTCGTTGAGTTCCTAATGGGTTTTATGGTGGTAGGGAGTGGACTTTGGAATTTGGAGAACATCAGGTAGGTTTAGGGTGATTTTGGGGTGGATCCATGTTTTTTGGGGATTTTCTTCCAGTTTTGGGGGTGATTCCGTTCATTTTTGGGGTGTTTTTGACGTGTTTTCGGGTCTCCGTTTTGTTTCGTTGGGTTTCCCATGGTCATCATGGTTGAAAAGTCTAAATTGTAGGTTTTGGAGAATATCGGGTATGTGTAGGGTGGTATTGGTGTGGATCTATGGTTTTGGGGGTTTTCTTTCATTTTTAGGGTTTATCCCGTTCTTGTTTTGGCTGTTTTTGACTTGTTTTGGGGTCTCCGTTTGGTTTCGTTGGGTTCTCATTTGTCGTTAAGGTAAATGGGAGTGGATTGTGGGTTTAGGAGAAGATCAGGTGAGTTTAGGGTGATTTTGTTGAAAAATTCATAGTTTTGGTGTTTTTTCTTCTGATCCAGTTCTTTTTTTGGTGTTTTTGAGGTGTTTTGGGTTCTCTGTTGGGTTTCTCTGGGTTGTCCATAATCATTATGCTGAAAAATGGTAAATTGTGTGTTTTGGAGAATATCAGGTAGGTTTAGGGTGGTTTTGGATGGATCTATATTTTTTGGCGTTTTCTTTCTTTTTCTGGGGGTGATCCTGTTCTTTTTTGGGATGTTATTGACGTGTTTTGGGGTCTCCGTTCGGTTTCGTTAGGTTCTTAACCCTTACGATAGGGTTAAGAACCTAACCCTTCGTTATCGTTAGGGTTACGGTTAGGGTTAGGGTTACGGTTAGGTTTAGGAGAAGGTTTAGGTTTAGGTTTAGGGTTAGCGTTTGCCCTAGGTTTAGGATTAAGGTTAG
>NW_028181342.1:122500-145000 GCF_964211825.1 Aythya ferina
GGGTTTGGTTAGGGTTAAAGTTAGGGTTACGGTTAGGGTTAGGGTTGGGTTATGTTCAGGCTTAGGGTTTGGTTATGGTTAGGGTTAGGGTTAGTATTAGGGATAGGGTTAGGTTTAGGCTTAGGTTTGGGTTAGGGTTAGGGTTAGGGTTCTGTTAGGGATAGGGTTATGGTTAGGGTTCGTGTTCTGGTTAGGGCCAGGGATAGGTTAGGGTTAGGTTTAGGGTTAGTTTAGGGTTAAAGTTAGGGTTAGGGTTTTGTTAGGCTTTGTTTTAGGTTTAGACTTAGGGTTCCGTTAGGTCTAGTTTTAGGTTTAGGGTTACGGTTAGGGTTAGTGGTAGGGTTAGGGGTAGGGTTAAGGTTAGGTTTAGTGTTAGGTTAGGGTTAGGGTTAGGGGTAAGGTTCTGTTGGTGTTAGGGCTAGGGGTAGATTTAGGGTTACGGATAGGTTTAGGTTTAGGTTTAGGTTAGGGTTAGGTTATGGTTATGGTTAGGGTTCTGTTAGGGTTAGGGTTCTGTTAGGGTTAGGGTTAGGGTTATGGTTAGGGTTCCATTAGAATTAGGAGTAGGGTTAGTTTTAGGGTTAGGGTTAGGGTTAGGGTTAGGGTAGGTTTAGAGTTAGATTAGGGTTAGGGTTAGGGTTAGGGTTAGGGTTAGGGTTAGGGTTAGGATTAGGGTTAGGGTTAGGGTAGGGTTGGGGTTAGGGTTAGGGTTTTGGTTGGGGTTAGGGTTAGGATTAGGGTTACGGTTAGGGTTACGGTTAGGGTTAGGGTTAGGGTTAGGGTTAGGGTTAGGGTTAGGGTTAGGGTTAGGGTTAGGATTAGGGTTAGGGTTAGGGTAGGGTTAGGGTTAGGTTTAGGGTTAAGTTTAGGGGTAGAGTTAGGGGTACGGATAGGTTTAGGTTTAGGTTTAGTTTAGGTTAGGTTTAGGGTTATGGTTAGGGTTCTGTTAGGGTTAGGGTTAGGTTAGGGTTAGGGTTAGGGTTAGCGTTAAAGGTGTGGTTAGGGTTAGGGTTAGTGTTAGTGTTAGGGTTAAAGGTGTGGTTAGGGTTAGGGTTAGGGTTAGGGTTAGGTTAGGGTTCGGGTTATCGTATGGGTTAGGGTTAGGGTTAGGGTTCGGGTTAGGGTTAGGTTAGGGTTAAAGTTACGGTTCCTGTTAGGGTTACGGTTACGGTTAGGGTTAAGGTCTGTTAGGGTTAGGGTTAGGGTTAGGTTTAGGATTCTGTTAGGTTTAGGGTTAGGGTTATGGTTAGGGTTAGTGTTAGGGTTAGGGTTAGAGTTAGGGTTATGATTAGGGTTAGGTTTAGGGATAGGGTTAGGTTTGGGTTAAGGTTAGGGTTAGGTTTAGGGTTAGGTTTAGGGTTAGGGGTAGGGGAAGGGGTTGAGTTAGGGTTACAAATAGGCTTAGGTTTAGGGTTAGGGTACGGTTAGGGTTAGGGTTAGGGATGTGGTTAGAGTTAGGGTTCCGTTAGGGTTAGGGTTAGGGTTGGGATTAGTTTTAGGGTTAGGGGTAAGGGTAGTGTTTGGGTTAAAGATAGGGTAAAGGTTAAGATTAGGTTAGTGTTAGGGTTAGGTGTAGGTTCAGGGTTAGGGTTAGGGTTAGTGTTAGGGTTCCGTTAGGGTTAGGGTGAGGGTTAGAGTTAGGGTTAGGGTTAGGGTTAGGGTTAGTGTTAGGGGTAGGGTTAGGTGTAGGGGTAGGGGTAGGTGTAGGGTTATGTTTAGGGTTAGGTTTAGTTTTAGGGTTAGGGTTAGGGTTAGGTTTAGGTTTACGGTTAGGTTAGGGTTAAAGTTAGGGTTAGGGTAAGGATTAGGGTTAGGGTTAGGGTTAGGGGTTGGGGTAGGTGTAGGTTTAGATTAGGGTTAGGTTAGGTTTAGGGTTAGGGTTAGGGATAGGGTTAGGGTTAGGGTTAGGTTTAGGGTTAGGGTTAGGGTTAGGGTTAGGGTTAGGGTTAGGGTTAGTGTTAGGGTTAGGGTTAGGGTTAGGGTTAGGGTTAGGGTTAGGGTTAGGGTTAGGAGTAGGGTTAGGAGTAGGGGTAGGGGTAGGGTTATGTGTAGGGTTATGTTTAGGGTTAGGTTTAGGTTTAGGGTTAAAGTTGGGGTTAGTGTTAGGTTTACGGTTAGGTTAGGGTTAAAGTTAGGGTTAGGGTAAGGATTAGGGTTAGGGTTAGGTTTAGGGGTAGTGGTAGGGGTAGGGTTAGGTGTACGTTTAGAGTAGGGTTAGGGTTAGATTAGGGTTAGGTTAGGGTTAGGGTTAGGGTTAGGGTTAGGGTTAGGGATAGGGTTAGGGTTCGGGTTAGGGTTAGGGTTCCATTAGGATAAGGAGTAGGGTTAGTTTTAGGGTTAGGGTTAGGTTTAGGGTTATTGTTATGGTTAGGGTTAGGGTTAGTTTTACGGTTAGGGTTAGGGTTTTGGTAGGATTTGGGTTAGTGTTAGGGTTAGGGTTAGGGGTAGGGTTAGGTTTAGGCTTAGGTTTGGGGCTAGGATCGGGTTAAAGTTAGGATTAGGGTTAGGGTTAGGGTTAGGGTTAGGGTTAGGGTTAGGGTTAGGGTTAGGGTTAGGGTTAGGGTTAGGGGTAGGGTTAGGGTTAGGTTTGGGTTAGGGGTAGGGTTAGGGTTAGGTTTAGGGTTCTGTTAGGGATAGGGTTATCTTAGGGTTCGTGTTCTGGTTAGGGCCAGGGATAGGTTTAGGGTTAGGGTTAGTTTTAGGGTAAGGATAGGCTTCATATTAGGGTTAGGGTTAGGGTTTTATTAGGAATAGGGTTAGGGTTAGACTTAGGGTTCCTTTTGTTTTAGTTTTAGGGTTAGGGTTACGGTTAGGTTTAGTGGTAGGTTTAGGGGTAGTGTTAGGATTAGGTTTAGTGTTAGGTTAGGGTTAGGGTTAGGGTTAGGGTTAGGGTTAGGGGTAAGGTTCTGTTGGTGTTAGGGCTAGGGGTAGATTTAGGGTTACGGATAGGTTTAGGTTTAGGTTTAGGTTAGTGTTAGGTTTAGGTTTATGGTTAGGGTTCTTTTAGGGTTAGGGTTAGGGTAGGGTTAGGGTTAGGGTTAGGGTTTGGGTTGGGGTTAGTGTTAGGTTTAGGGTTAGGGTTAGGGTTAGGTTTAGGGTTAGATTTAGGGGTAGAGTTAGGGTTACGGATACGTTTAGGTTTATGGTTAGTTTAGGTTAGGTTTAGAGTTATGGTTAGGGTTCTGTTAGCGTTAGTGTTAGGTTAGGGTTAGGGTTACAGTTAGGGGTGGGGTTAGGGTTATGTTTAAGATTAGGGTTAGGGTTAGGGTTAGGGGTAGGGTTAGGGATAAGGTTCTGGGTAGGGGTACATTTAGGTTTAGGGTTAGTGTTAGGTTTGGGTTAGGGTTAGGTTTAGGTTTAGGATTAGGGTTAGAGTTAGGATTAGGGGTAGATTTAGGGTTAAGGATAGGTTTAGGTTTAGGGGTAGGTTAGGGTTAGGGTTAGGGTTAGGGTTAGGATTAGTGTTAGGGTTAGGGTTAGGGTTAGGGTTAGGGTTAGGGTTAGGAGTAGGGTTAGGGTTCTTGTAGGGTTAGGGTTAGGGTTCTCCTAGTGTTAGGTTTAGGGTTAGGGTTAGGTTTTGGTTAAGGTTAGGGTAAAAGTTTTAGGGTTAGGGTTATATTAAAATTAAAGTTAATGTTAGGGTTAGGGTTTGGGTTAGGGTTTAGGGTTAGGGTTAGGATTAACGTTAGGGTTAGGTTTAGGGTTACGTAAGGGTTAGGGTTAGGGTTAGGGTTAGGATTAGGGTTAGGTTTACGGTTAGGGTTAGGGTTCGGGTTAGGGGTAGGGGTAGGGGTAGGGGTAGGGGTAGGGGTAGGGTTAGAGTTATGGTTACGGATAGGTTTAGGTTTAGGGTTAGGTTAGGGTTAGGGCTAGGATTATAGTTTGGGTTCTGTTATGCTTAGGTTTAGGGTAGGGTTAGGGTTGGGGATAGGGTTAAGGTTAGGGTTAGGGTTCCATTAGGATTAGGAGTAGGGTTAATTCTAGGGTTACGGTTAGGGTTAGGTTTCGGTTAAAGTTAGGGTAAGGTTTAGGTTAGGGTTAGGGTAGGGTTAAAGTTAGGGTTAGGGTTAGGTTTAGGGTTAGGGTTAGGGTTGTGGTTAGGGTTAGGGTTAGAGTTAGGGTTGGGTTAGGGGTAATGTAAGGCTTAGGGTTAGGGTTATGGTTAGGGTTACCGTTAGGGTTAGGGTTAGGGTTAGGTTTAAAGTTAGTGTTACGGTTAGGGTTAGGGTTGGGTTATGTTCAGTCTTAGGGTTAGGGTTAGGGTTAGGGTTTGTGTAAGGGTTAGGGGTTGGGTTACGGTTAAGGTTAGGGTTAGGGGTAGAGTTACGTTTAGGGTTAGGGTTAAAGTTAGGGTTAGGTTTAGGGTTAGGGTTAGGGTTCTTATAGGGTTAGGGTTAGGGTTCTGCTAGTGTTAGGTTTAGGGTTAGGGTTAGGTTTCTCTTAAGGTTAGGGTAAAAGTTAGGGTTAGGGTTAGGGTTAGGGTTATATTAATGTTAAAGTTAATGTTATGGTTAGGGTTTGGGTTAGGGATTAGGGTTAGGTTTAGGATTAACTTGAGTGTTACGGTTAGGGTTACGTAAGGGTTAGGGTTAGTGTTAGGGTTAGGGTTAGTGTTAGGATTAGGGTTAGGGTTAGGGTTAGGGTTTGGGATGGGGGTAGGGGTAGGTGTAGGGTTAGAGTTATGGTTACGGATAGCTTTAGGTTTAGGGTTAGGTTACGGTTAGGGATAGGATTATAGTTAGGGGTCTGTTATTCTTAGGGTTAGGGTAGGGTTAAGGTTGGATTAGGGTTAGGGTTAGGGTTAGGGTAAAGTTAGGGTTAGATTAGGGTTAGAGTTAGGGTTAGGTTTAGGGTTAGGGTTAGGTTTCGGTTAAGGTTTGGGTTAGGATTAGGTTAGGGTTAGGATAGGGTTAAAGTTAGGATTAGGGTTAGGATTAGGGTTAGGGTTAGGGTTGTGGTTAGGGTTAGGGTTAGGGTTAGGGTTGGGTTAGGGTTAATGTAAGGGTTTGATTTAGGTTTATGGTTAGGTTTACGGTTATTGTTAGGTCTAGCGTTAGGGTTAGGGTTAGGTTAGGGTTAAAGTTAGGGTTTCGGTTAGGGTTAGGGTTAGGGTTGGGTTATGTTCAGACTTAGGGTTTGGTTACGGTTAGGGTTTGGGTTAGTATTAGGGTTAGGGTTAGGGTTAGGTTTGGGTTAGGGTTAGGGTTAGGTTTAGGGTTAGTTTAGGGTTAAAGTTAGGGTTAGGGTTTTGTTAGGTTTTGATTTAGGTTTCGACTTAGGGTTCCGTTAGGTTTAGTTTTAGGTTTCGGCTTACGGTTAGGGTTAGTGGTAGGGTTAGGGGTAGGGTTAGGTTTAGGTTTAGTGTTAGGTTAGGGTTAGGGTTAGGGGTAAGGTTCTGTTAGGGTTAGGGCTAGGGGTAGAGTTAGGGTTACGGATAGGTTTAGGTTTAGGTTTAGGTTAGGGCTAGGTTATGGTTATGGTTAGGGTTCTGTTAGGGTTAGGGTTCTGTTAGGGTTAGGGTTAGGGTTACGGTTAGGGTTAGGGTTAGGGTTTGGTTTAGGTTTAGGTTTAGGGTTAGGGTTAGGATTACGTGTAGGGTTAGGGTTCCATTAGGATTAGGATTACGGATTGGTTTAGGTTTAGGGTTATGTTAGGTTTAGGGTTACGGTTAGGGTTATGGTTAGGGTTTTCTTAGGGTTAGGGTTAGGGTAGGGTTAGGGTTAGGTTTAGGGTTAGGTTTAGGGTTAGGTGTAGAGTTAGGGATAGGGTTAGGGTTAGTGTTAGTATTAGCGTTAGGGTTACGTTTAGGTTTAGGGTTAGGGTTATTGTTAGGGATAGAGTTAGGGTTACGGATATGTTTAGGTTTAGGGTTAGGTTACGGTTAGGTTTAGGGTTTTGGTTAGGGTTCTGTTAGGATTAGGGTTAGGTTAGGGTTAGGGTTAGTGTTAGAGTTAGGGTTAGGGTTAGGATTAGGGTTAGGTTAGGGTTAGGGTTTTGTTAGGGTTAGGGTTATGGTAGGGTTGGGGTTAGGGTTAGGGTTTTGGTTGGTGTTAGGGTTAGGTTTAGGGGTATGGTTAGGGTTACGTTTAGGGTTAGGGTTAGGGGTAGAGTTAGGGGTACGGATAGGTTGAGGTTTAGGTTTAGTTTAGGTTAGGTTTAGGTTTAGGGTTAGGGTTAAAGGTGTGGTTAGGGTTAGGGTTAGGGTTAGGGTTAGGGTTAGGTTTAGGGTTAGGGTTAGGGTTAGGGTTAGGGTTAGGGTTAGGGTTAGGGTTAGGGTTAGGGTTAGGGTTAGGGTTAGGGTTAGGGTTAGGGTTAGGGTTCGGGGCAGGGTTAGGGGCAGGGTTAGGGTTAAGGTTAGGGTTAGGGGTAGAATTAGGTTTAGGGTTTGGTTTAGAGTTTGGGTTAGGGTTATGGTTAGGGTTATGGTTAGGGTAGGGTCAGTGTTAGGGTTAGCTTTCGGGTTAGGGTTAGGATTAGGGTTAGGGTTAGGGTTACGATTAGGGTTAGGGTTAGTGTTAGGTTTAGGTTTCGGTTAAGGTTAGGGTCAGGGTTAGGGTTAGGTTTAGGGTTAGGGGTAGGTGTAGGGGTAGGGTTAGCGTTATGGTTACGAATAGGTTTAGGTTTAGTGTTAGGTTAGGGTTAGGGATAGGGTTATAGTTAGGGTTCTGTTATGCTTATGGGTAGGGTAGGGATAGGGTTACGGTTAGGGTTATGGTTATGGTTCTGTTAGTGTTAGGGTTAGGGTAGAGTAAGGGTTAGGGTTAGGGTTAGGGTTAGGGTTAGGGTTAGGGTTAGGGTTAGGGATAGGGTTAGGGTTAGGGTTAGGGTTAGGGTTAGGGTTAGGGTTAGGGTTAGGGTTAGGGTTAGGGTTAGGGTTAGGGTTAGGGTTAGGGTTAGGGTTAGGGTTTGGGTTTGGTTTCCGTTAGAGTTAGTGTTAGGATTAGGGGTAGGGTTAGGGTTAGTGTTAGGTTTGGGGCTAGGGCTAGGGTTAGAGTTCGGTTTTGGTAATGGTTAGGTTTAGGGTTAGGGTTAGGGTTAATGTTAGGTTTAGGGTTAGCTTTAGGGTTAGGATTAGGGTTAGGATTAGGACTAGGGTAAGAGTTAGGGTTAGGATTAGGTTTAGGGTTAGGGTTAGGGTTATGTTCATGGTTAGCGTTAGGGTTAGGGTTAGGGTTAGGGATAGGGTTAGGGATATGGTTAGGGATAGGGTTAGGGTGTGGGTTAGGTTTAGGGATAGGTTTAGTGTTACGGTTAGGGTTACGTTTAAGATTAGGGTTAGGTTTAGGTTTAGGGTTAGGGTTAGGGTTAGGGTTAGGTTTAAGTTTAGTGTTAGGGTTAAGATTAGGTTTAGGTTTAGAGTTAGCTTTAGGGTTAGAGTTAAGATTAGGGTTAGGCTTAGGTTTAGGGTTTGTTTACGGTTAGAGTTAGGGTTAGGTTTAGGGTAAGGCTTAGGGTTAGCGTTAGGGTTAGGGTTAGGTTTCTCTTAGTGTTCTCGTTAGGGTTAGCGTTAGGGTTAGGTTTAGGGTTATGTTCATGGTTAGGGTTAGGGTTAGGGTTAGGGTTAGGGTTAGGGTTAGGGTTAGGGTTAGGATTAGGGTTAGAGTTAGGGTTAGGGTTAGGGTTAGGGTTAGGGTTAGGGTTAGGGTTAGGGTTAGGGTTAGGGTTAGGGTTAGGGTTAGGGTTAGGGTTAGGGTTAGGGTTAGGGTTAGGGTTAGGGTTAGGTTTAGGTTTAGGGTTAGGGTTAGCTTTAGGGTTAGTTTTAGGGTTAGGGTTAGCTTTAGGATTAGGGTTAAGATTAGGTTTAGGCTTAGAGTTTGCATAAGGGTTAGGATTAAGATTAGGGTTAGGCTTAGGTTTAGGGTTAGGGTTAGGTTACGGTTAGCGTTATGGTTAGGTTTAGGGTAAGGCTTAGGGTTAGCGTTAGGGTTAGGTTTAGGTTTCTGTTAGTGTTTTGGTTAGGGTAGGCATTAGGGTTAGGTTTAGGGTTAACTTAACGTTTAGGGTTAGGGTTAGGGTTAGGGTTAGAGTTAGGTTTAGGGTTAGTGTTAGCCTTAGTGTTAGTGCTAGGGTTAGGGTTATCTTTAGGTTTAGGGTAAGGATTAGGGTTAGGATTAGGCTTACGGTTAGGGTTAGGGTTAGTGTTAGGGTTAGGGTTAGGTTTAGGTTTAGGGTCAGGGTTAGGGTTAGGGTTAGGTTTAGGGTTAGGTGTAGGCTTATGTTTAGTTTTAGGGTTAGGGTTTTGTTAGGTTTAGGATTAGGGTTAGGGTTAGGTTTAGAGTTAGGGCTGGGTTAGGGTTAGGGTTAGGGTTAGGGTTGGGTTATCTTCAGGGTTAAGGTTTTGTGTAGGGATAGGTTTAAGGTTAGGGTTAGCGTTAGGATTATGGTTACGGTTAGGGTAGGATTAGGGTTAGGGTAAGGGTTAGGGTTAGGTTTAGGGTTAGGGATATGGTTAGGGTTAGGATTAGGGTTATCGTTACGGGTACGGTTTCGGCTAGGGTTTTCTTAGGGTTAGGGTTAGGGTTAGGGTTAGGGCTAGGGTTAGGGTTAGGGTTAGGGTTAGGGTTAGGTTTAGTGTTAGGGTTAAGATTAGGTTTAGGGTTACAGTTACCTTTAGGGTTAGGGTTATGATTAGGGTTAGGCTTAGGTTTAGGGATTGTTTACGGTTAGGGTTAGGGTTAGGTTTAGGGTAAGGCTTAGGGTTAGCATGAGGGTTAGGGTTAGGTTTCTGTTAGTGTTTTCGTTAGGGTTAGCGTTAGGGTTAGGTTTACGTTTATGTTCATGGTTAGGGTTAGGGTTAGGGTTAGGTTTACCTTTAGGGTTAGGGTTAGGGTTAGGGTTAGGGTTAGGGTTAAGGTTAGGGTTAACTTAGGTTTATTTTAGCATTAGGGTTAGGATTAGGGTTAGGGTTTGGGTTAGGGTTAGGGTTAGGGTTAGGTTTAGGTTTATGTTTCGGATTATGGTTAGGGTTTTGTTAGGCTTAGGATTTGGGTTAGGATTAGGTTTATAGTTAGGGCTGGGTTAGGGTTAGGGTTAGGTTCAGGGTTAGGGTTAGGGTTAGCTTTAGGGTTAGGGTTAAGATTAGGTTTAGGCTTAGAGTTAGCTTTAGGGTTAGGGTTAGGGTTAGCGTTAGGGTTAGGGTTAGGGTTAGGTTTATGCTTATGTTTCGGATTATGGTTAGGGTTTTGTTTTGCTTAGGATTTGGGTTAGGTTTTGGTTTAGAGTTAGGGTTGGATTAGGGCTAAGGTTAGGGTTAGGGTGAGGGTTAGGGTTAGGGTTACCTTTAGGGTTAGGGTTTAGATTAGGTTTAGGCTTAGAGTTTGCTTTAGGATTATGGTTAAGATTAGGGTTAGGCTTAGGTTTAGGGTTAGGGTTAGGTTACGGTTAGGGTTAGCGTTAGGTTGAGGGTAAGGCTTAGGGTTAGCGTTAGGGTTAGGGTTAGGGTTAGCTTTCTGTTAGTGTATTGGTTAGGGTTAGCATTAGGGTTAGGTTTAGGGTTTTGTTCATGGTTAGGGTTAGGGTTAGGGTTAGGGTCAGGGTTAGGGTTAGGATTCGTTTAGGGGTAGGGTTAAGATTAGGTTTAGGCTTAGAGTTAGCTTTAGAGTTAGGGTTAGGGTTAGTTTAGTGGTAGGGTTAAGATTAGGTTTAGGCTTAGAGTTAGCTTTAGGGTTAGGGTTAGGGTTAGGTTTAGGGTTAGGGTTAGGCTTATGTTTCAGATTATGATTTTGTTAGGTTTAGGATTGGGTTTAGGGTTAGGTTTAGAGTTAGGTTTGGATTAGGGTTAGGGTTAGGTTTAGGGTGAGGTTTAGGGTTAGGGTTAGCTTTAGGCTTATGGTTTAGATTAGGTTTAGGCTTAGAGTTAGCTTTAGGGTTAGGGTTAAGATTAGGGTTAGGCTTAGGTTTAGGGTTAGGGTTAGGTTACGGTTAGGGTTAGGGTTAGGTTTAGGGTAAGGCTTAGGGTTAGCTTTAGGTTTACCGTTAGGGTTTCGTTTCTGTTCGTGTTTTGGTTAGGGTTAGCGTTAGGGTTAGGTTTAGGGTTATGTTCATGGTTAGGGTTAGGGTTAGGGATAGGTTTAAGTTTAGGGTTAGGTTTAGGGTTGGGGTTAAGGTTAGGTTTAGGGTTAACTCAGGTTTATGTTAGGGTTAGGGTTTGGGTTAGGATTAGGTTTAGGTTTAGGGTTAGGTTTTTTTTAGGTTTAGGGTTAGGGTTAGGGTAAGGGTTAGTGTTAGGGTAAGGGTTAGGGTTAGGATTAGGTTTAGGGTTAGGGTTCAGGTTAGGGTTAGGGTTAGGGTTAGAGTTAAGGTTAGGTTGATGGTTAGGGTTAGGGTTTGGATTTGTGTTCTGTTATTGTTAGCGTCAGGGACAGGGTTAGGTAAGGGTTAGGGTTAAGGTTAGGGTTAGGGTTAGTTTTAGGGTTAGGGTTAGGGTTAGGGTTAGTGATAGGTTAAGGATTAGGTTTAGGTTTAGAGTTAGGGTTCGTTATAGGGTTAGGTTTAGGTTTAGTATTAGAGTTAGGGTTAGGGTTAGGGTTAGGGTAAGGGTTAGGGTTACGGTTCCAGTTCGGGTTACAGTTAGGGGTAGGGATATGGTTAGGTAAAGCGTTACGTTTAGGGTTTTGTTAGGGTTCGGGTTGGGGTTAGGCTTAGGGTTAGGGTTAGTGTAAGGGTAAGGGTTAGCGTTAGGGTTAGGGTTAGGTTTACGGTTAAGGTTAGCGTTAGGGTTAGGGTTAGGGTTAGCTTTCGGGTTAGGGTTAGCTTTCGGGTTAGGGTTATGATTACGTTCAGCGTTATGGTTACTTTTAGGGCTAGGGTTCTCTTAGGGTTAGGGTTAGGGTTAGTGTTAGGCTTTAGGGTTAGTGTTAGGGTTAGGGTTAGGGTAGGATTAGGGTTAGGGTTAGGGTTAAGGTTACGTTGATAGTTAGGGTTGGGGTAGGATTAGTGTTTTGTTAGGTTTAGCGTCAGGGTAAGGGTTAGGTAAGTTTTAGTGTTGGGGTTAGGGTTACGGTTAGGGTTAGGGTTAGTGTTAGGGTAAGGGTTAGGATTAGGGTTAGAGGAAGGTTTTGGGTTAGGGTTAGGGTTACGGTTAGGGTTAGGGTTAGTGTTAGGGTTAGGGTTAGGTTTAGGGTAAGGTTTAGGGTTAGGGTTAGGGTTAGGGTTAGGGTTAGGGTTAGGGTTAGGGTTAGGGTTAGGGTTAGGGTTAGGGTTAGGGTTAGGGTTAGGGTTAGGGTTAGGGTTAGGGTTAGGGTTAGGGTTAGGGTTAGGGTTAGGGTTAGGGTTAGGGTTAGGGTTAGGCTTATGTTTAGGGTTAGGGTTTTGTTAGGTTCAGGATTAGGGTTAGGGTTAGTTTTAGAGTTAGGGCTGGGTTAGGGTTAGGGTTAGGGTTGGGTTATCTTCAGTGTTAAGGTTATATGTAGGGTTACGTTTAAGGTTAGGGTTAGCGTTAGGATTATGGTTACGGTTAGGGTAGGATTAGGGTTAGGGTAAGGATTAGGGTTAGGTTTAGGGTTAGGGATATGGTTAGGGTTACGATTAGGGTTAGCGTTATGGGTACGGTTTCGGCTAGGGTACTCTTAGGGTTAGGGTTAGGGTTAGGGTTAGGGTTTAGATTAGGTATAGGGTTAGAGTTAGCTTTAGGGTTAGGGTTAAGATTAGGGTTAGGCTTAGGTTTAGGGTTTGTTTACGGTTAGAGTTAGGGTTAGGTTTAGGTAAGGCTTAGGGTTAGCCTTATGGTTAGTATTAGGTTTCTGTTAGTGTTTTCGTTAGGGTTAGCGTTAGGGTTAGGTTTAGGGTTATGTTCATGGTTAGGGTTAGGGTTAGGGTTAGGGTTAGGGTTAACTTAGGTTTATGTTAGCATTAGGGTTAGGGTTAGGATTAGTGTTAGGGTTAGGGTTAGGGTTAGGGTTAGGGTTAGGGTTAGGGTTAGGGTTAGGGTTAGGGTTAGGGTTAGGGTTAGGGTTAGGGTTAGGGTTAGGGTTAGGGTTAGGGTTAGGGTTAGGGTTAGGGTTAGGGTTAGGGTTAGCTTTAGGGTTAGGGTTAGCTTTAGGGATAGGGTTAAGATTAGGTTTAGGCTTAGAGTTAGCATTAGTGTTAGGGTTAGGGTTAGGTTTCTGTTAGTGTTTTGGTTAGGGTTAGCGTTAGGGTTAGGTTTAGGGTTATGTTCATGGTTAGGGTTAGGGTTAGGGTTACGTTTAGGGTTAGGGTTAGGGTTAGGGTTAGGGTTAGAGTTAGTGTTAGTGTTAGGGTAAGGGTTAGGGTTAGGATTAGGTTTAGAGTTAGGGTTAGGTTTAGGGTTAGGGTTAGGGTTAGTGTTAGGTTTAGGGTCACGGTTACGTTTCCGGTTACAGTTAGGGCTAGGGATATGGTTAGGCTTAGTGTTAGGGTTAGGGTTTTGTTAGGGTTACGGTTAGAGTTAGGGTTAGGGTTAGGATTAGGTTCAATGTTATGGTTACAGTTAGGGCTAGGGTTCTCCTAGGGTTAGGGTTAGAGTTAGGGTTAGGGTTAGAGTTAGGCTTAGGTTAAGGGTTAGGATTAGGGTTATGTTAGGGTTAGGGTTAGGGTTAGGGTTAGGGTTATGGTTATGGTTAAGATTAGGTTTAGGTTTAGGGTTAGGTTTAAGGTTATGTTAGGGTTAGGATTAGGGTTAGGGATAGGGTTAGGGTTCGTTTTAGGGTAAGGGTTAGGGTTAGGTTTTGGGTTAGGTTTAGGGTTAGGGTTAGGTTAGGTTGATGGTTAGGGTTAGGGTTAGGATTAGTGTTCGTTTAGGGTTAGCTTCAGGGTAAGGGTTAGGAAGGGTTAGGTTTAGGGTTAGGGTTAGGTTAGGGTTAGGGTTAGGGTTACGGTTAGGGTTAGGGTAAGGGTTCGTTTTAGGGTTGGGGTTAGGGTTAGGGTTAGGGTTAGGGTTAGGTTTAGGGTTCAGGTTAGGGTTAGGGTTAGGGTTAGAGTTAAGGTTAGGTTGATGGTTAGGGTTAGGGTTCGGATTTGCGTACTGTTATTGTTAGCGTCAGGGACAGGGTTAGGTAAGGGTTAGGGTTAGGGTTAGGGTTAGGTTTAGGGTTAGGGTTAGGGTTAGGGTTAGGGTTAGGGTTAGGGTTAGGGTTAGGGTTAGTGATAGGTTAAGGATTAGTTTTAGGGTTAGAGTTAGGGTTCGTTATAGGGTTAGGTTTAGGTTTAGTATTAGAGTTAGGGTTAGGGTTAGGGTAAGGGTTAGGGTTAGGGTTAGGGTTGGGTTAGGGTTAGGGTTAGGGTTAGGTTTAGGGTTAGATTTAGGGGTAGAGTTAGGGTTACGGATACGTTTAGGTTTATGGTTAGTTTAGGTTAGGTTTAGAGTTATGGTTAGGGTTCTGTTAGCGTTAGTGTTAGGTTAGGGTTAGGGTTACAGTTAGGGGTGGGGTTAGGGTTATGTTTAAGATTAGGGTTAGGGTTAGGGTTAGGGGTAGGGTTAGGGATAAGGTTCTGGGTAGGGGTACATTTAGGTTTAGGGTTAGTGTTAGGTTTGGGTTAGGGTTAGGTTTAGGTTTAGGATTAGGGTTAGAGTTAGGATTAGGGGTAGATTTAGGGTTAAGGATAGGTTTAGGTTTAGGGGTAGGTTAGGGTTAGGGTTAGGGTTAGGGTTAGGGTTAGGGTTAGGGTTAGGGTTAGGGTTAGGGTTAGGGTTAGGGTTAGGGTTAGGGTTAGGGTTAGGGTTAGGGTTAGGGTTAGGAGTAGGGTTAGGGTTCTTGTAGGGTTAGGGTTAGGGTTCTCCTAGTGTTAGGTTTAGGGTTAGGGTTAGGTTTTGGTTAAGGTTAGGGTAAAAGTTTTAGGGTTAGGGTTATATTAAAATTAAAGTTAATGTTAGGGTTAGGGTTTGGGTTAGGGTTTAGGGTTAGGGTTAGGATTAACGTTAGGGTTAGGTTTAGGGTTACGTAAGGGTTAGGGTTAGGGTTAGGGTTAGGATTAGGGTTAGGTTTACGGTTAGGGTTAGGGTTCGGGTTAGGGGTAGGGGTAGGGGTAGGGGTAGGGGTAGGGGTAGGGTTAGAGTTATGGTTACGGATAGGTTTAGGTTTAGGGTTAGGTTAGGGTTAGGGCTAGGATTATAGTTTGGGTTCTGTTATGCTTAGGTTTAGGGTAGGGTTAGGGTTGGGGATAGGGTTAAGGTTAGGGTTAGGGTTCCATTAGGATTAGGAGTAGGGTTAATTCTAGGGTTACGGTTAGGGTTAGGTTTCGGTTAAAGTTAGGGTAAGGTTTAGGTTAGGGTTAGGGTAGGGTTAAAGTTAGGGTTAGGGTTAGGTTTAGGGTTAGGGTTAGGGTTGTGGTTAGGGTTAGGGTTAGAGTTAGGGTTGGGTTAGGGGTAATGTAAGGCTTAGGGTTAGGGTTATGGTTAGGGTTACCGTTAGGGTTAGGGTTAGGGTTAGGTTTAAAGTTAGTGTTACGGTTAGGGTTAGGGTTGGGTTACGTTCAGTCTTAGGGTTAGGGTTAGGGTTAGGGTTTGTGTAAGGGTTAGGGGTTGGGTTACGGTTAAGGTTAGGGTTAGGGGTAGAGTTACGTTTAGGGTTAGGGTTAAAGTTAGGGTTAGGTTTAGGGTTAGGGTTAGGGTTCTTATAGGGTTAGGGTTAGGGTTCTGCTAGTGTTAGGTTTAGGGTTAGGGTTAGGTTTCTCTTAAGGTTAGGGTAAAAGTTAGGGTTAGGGTTAGGGTTAGGGTTATATTAATGTTAAAGTTAATGTTATGGTTAGGGTTTGGGTTAGGGATTAGGGTTAGGTTTAGGATTAACTTGAGTGTTACGGTTAGGGTTACGTAAGGGTTAGGGTTAGTGTTAGGGTTAGGGTTAGTGTTAGGATTAGGGTTAGGGTTAGGGTTAGGGTTTGGGATGGGGGTAGGGGTAGGTGTAGGGTTAGAGTTATGGTTACGGATAGCTTTAGGTTTAGGGTTAGGTTACGGTTAGGGATAGGATTATAGTTAGGGGTCTGTTATTCTTAGGGTTAGGGTAGGGTTAAGGTTGGATTAGGGTTAGGGTTAGGGTTAGGGTAAAGTTAGGGTTAGATTAGGGTTAGAGTTAGGGTTAGGTTTAGGGTTAGGGTTAGGTTTCGGTTAAGGTTTGGGTTAGGATTAGGTTAGGGTTAGGATAGGGTTAAAGTTAGGATTAGGGTTAGGATTAGGGTTAGGGTTAGGGTTGTGGTTAGGGTTAGGGTTAGGGTTAGGGTTGGGTTAGGGTTAATGTAAGGGTTTGATTTAGGTTTATGGTTAGGTTTACGGTTATTGTTAGGTCTAGCGTTAGGGTTAGGGTTAGGTTAGGGTTAAAGTTAGGGTTTCGGTTAGGGTTAGGGTTAGGGTTGGGTTATGTTCAGACTTAGGGTTTGGTTACGGTTAGGGTTTGGGTTAGTATTAGGGTTAGGGTTAGGGTTAGGTTTGGGTTAGGGTTAGGGTTAGGTTTAGGGTTAGTTTAGGGTTAAAGTTAGGGTTAGGGTTTTGTTAGGTTTTGATTTAGGTTTCGACTTAGGGTTCCGTTAGGTTTAGTTTTAGGTTTCGGCTTACGGTTAGGGTTAGTGGTAGGGTTAGGGGTAGGGTTAGGTTTAGGTTTAGTGTTAGGTTAGGGTTAGGGTTAGGGGTAAGGTTCTGTTAGGGTTAGGGCTAGGGGTAGAGTTAGGGTTACGGATAGGTTTAGGTTTAGGTTTAGGTTAGGGCTAGGTTATGGTTATGGTTAGGGTTCTGTTAGGGTTAGGGTTCTGTTAGGGTTAGGGTTAGGGTTACGGTTAGGGTTAGGGTTAGGGTTTGGTTTAGGTTTAGGTTTAGGGTTAGGGTTAGGATTACGTGTAGGGTTAGGGTTCCATTAGGATTAGGATTACGGATTGGTTTAGGTTTAGGGTTATGTTAGGTTATGGTTACGGTTAGGGTTATGGTTAGGGTTTTCTTAGGGTTAGGGTTAGGGTAGGGTTAGGGTTAGGTTTAGGGTTAGGTTTAGGGTTAGGTGTAGAGTTAGGGATAGGGTTAGGGTTAGTGTTAGTATTAGCGTTAGGGTTACGTTTAGGTTTAGGGTTAGGGTTATTGTTAGGGATAGAGTTAGGGTTACGGATATGTTTAGGTTTAGGGTTAGGTTACGGTTAGGTTTAGGGTTTTGGTTAGGGTTCTGTTAGGATTAGGGTTAGGTTAGGGTTAGGGTTAGTGTTAGAGTTAGGGTTAGGGTTAGGATTAGGGTTAGGTTAGGGTTAGGGTTTTGTTAGGGTTAGGGTTATGGTAGGGTTGGGGTTAGGGTTAGGGTTTTGGTTGGTGTTAGGGTTAGGTTTAGGGGTATGGTTAGGGTTACGTTTAGGGTTAGGGTTAGGGGTAGAGTTAGGGGTACGGATAGGTTGAGGTTTAGGTTTAGTTTAGGTTAGGTTTAGGTTTAGGGTTAGGGTTAAAGGTGTGGTTAGGGTTAGGGTTAGGGTTAGGGTTAGGGTTAGGTTTAGGGTTAGGGTTAGGGTTAGGGTTAGGGTTAGGGTTAGGGTTAGGGTTAGGGTTAGGGTTAGGGTTAGGGTTAGGGTTAGGGTTAGGGTTAGGGTTAGGGTTCGGGGCAGGGTTAGGGGCAGGGTTAGGGTTAAGGTTAGGGTTAGGGGTAGAATTAGGTTTAGGGTTTGGTTTAGAGTTTGGGTTAGGGTTATGGTTAGGGTTATGGTTAGGGTAGGGTCAGTGTTAGGGTTAGCTTTCGGGTTAGGGTTAGGATTAGGGTTAGGGTTAGGGTTACGATTAGGGTTAGGGTTAGTGTTAGGTTTAGGTTTCGGTTAAGGTTAGGGTCAGGGTTAGGGTTAGGTTTAGGGTTAGGGGTAGGTGTAGGGGTAGGGTTAGCGTTATGGTTACGAATAGGTTTAGGTTTAGTGTTAGGTTAGGGTTAGGGATAGGGTTATAGTTAGGGTTCTGTTATGCTTATGGGTAGGGTAGGGATAGGGTTACGGTTAGGGTTATGGTTATGGTTCTGTTAGTGTTAGGGTTAGGGTAGAGTAAGGGTTAGGGTTAGGGTTAGGGTTAGGGTTAGGGTTAGGGTTAGGGTTAGGGATAGGGTTAGGGTTAGGGTTAGGGTTAGGGTTAGGGTTAGGGTTAGGGTTAGGGTTAGGGTTAGGGTTAGGGTTAGGGTTAGGGTTAGGGTTAGGGTTAGGGTTAGGGTTTGGGTTTGGTTTCCGTTAGAGTTAGTGTTAGGATTAGGGGTAGGGTTAGGGTTAGTGTTAGGTTTGGGGCTAGGGCTAGGGTTAGAGTTCGGTTTTGGTAATGGTTAGGTTTAGGGTTAGGGTTAGGGTTAATGTTAGGTTTAGGGTTAGCTTTAGGGTTAGGATTAGGGTTAGGAT
This sequence comes from Aythya ferina, assembly GCF_964211825.1. Taxonomy (NCBI): domain Eukaryota; kingdom Metazoa; phylum Chordata; class Aves; order Anseriformes; family Anatidae; genus Aythya; species Aythya ferina. Next base: position 139,787 of record NW_028181342.1, read on the forward strand.
TAGGACTAGGGTAAGAGTTAGGGTTAGGATTAGGTTTAGGGTTAGGGTTAGGGTTATGTTCATGGTTAGCGTTAGGGTTAGGGTTAGGGTTAGGGATAGGGTTAGGGATATGGTTAGGGATAGGGTTAGGGTGTGGGTTAGGTTTAGGGATAGGTTTAGTGTTACGGTTAGGGTTACGTTTAAGATTAGGGTTAGGTTTAGGTTTAGGGTTAGGGTTAGGGTTAGGGTTAGGTTTAAGTTTAGTGTTAGGGTTAAGATTAGGTTTAGGTTTAGAGTTAGCTTTAGGGTTAGAGTTAAGATTAGGGTTAGGCTTAGGTTTAGGGTTTGTTTACGGTTAGAGTTAGGGTTAGGTTTAGGGTAAGGCTTAGGGTTAGCGTTAGGGTTAGGGTTAGGTTTCTCTTAGTGTTCTCGTTAGGGTTAGCGTTAGGGTTAGGTTTAGGGTTATGTTCATGGTTAGGGTTAGGGTTAGGGTTAGGGTTAGGGTTAGGGTTAGGGTTAGGGTTAGGGTTAGGGTTAGGATTAGGGTTAGAGTTAGGGTTAGGGTTAGGGTTAGGGTTAGGGTTAGGGTTAGGGTTAGGGTTAGGGTTAGGGTTAGGGTTAGGGTTAGGGTTAGGGTTAGGGTTAGGGTTAGGGTTAGGGTTAGGGTTAGGGTTAGGTTTAGGTTTAGGGTTAGGGTTAGCTTTAGGGTTAGTTTTAGGGTTAGGGTTAGCTTTAGGATTAGGGTTAAGATTAGGTTTAGGCTTAGAGTTTGCATAAGGGTTAGGATTAAGATTAGGGTTAGGCTTAGGTTTAGGGTTAGGGTTAGGTTACGGTTAGCGTTATGGTTAGGTTTAGGGTAAGGCTTAGGGTTAGCGTTAGGGTTAGGTTTAGGTTTCTGTTAGTGTTTTGGTTAGGGTAGGCATTAGGGTTAGGTTTAGGGTTAACTTAACGTTTAGGGTTAGGGTTAGGGTTAGGGTTAGAGTTAGGTTTAGGGTTAGTGTTAGCCTTAGTGTTAGTGCTAGGGTTAGGGTTATCTTTAGGTTTAGGGTAAGGATTAGGGTTAGGATTAGGCTTACGGTTAGGGTTAGGGTTAGTGTTAGGGTTAGGGTTAGGTTTAGGTTTAGGGTCAGGGTTAGGGTTAGGGTTAGGTTTAGGGTTAGGTGTAGGCTTATGTTTAGTTTTAGGGTTAGGGTTTTGTTAGGTTTAGGATTAGGGTTAGGGTTAGGTTTAGAGTTAGGGCTGGGTTAGGGTTAGGGTTAGGGTTAGGGTTGGGTTATCTTCAGGGTTAAGGTTTTGTGTAGGGATAGGTTTAAGGTTAGGGTTAGCGTTAGGATTATGGTTACGGTTAGGGTAGGATTAGGGTTAGGGTAAGGGTTAGGGTTAGGTTTAGGGTTAGGGATATGGTTAGGGTTAGGATTAGGGTTATCGTTACGGGTACGGTTTCGGCTAGGGTTCTCTTAGGGTTAGGGTTAGGGTTAGGGTTAGGGCTAGGGTTAGGGTTAGGGTTAGGGTTAGGGTTAGGTTTAGTGTTAGGGTTAAGATTAGGTTTAGGGTTACAGTTACCTTTAGGGTTAGGGTTATGATTAGGGTTAGGCTTAGGTTTAGGGATTGTTTACGGTTAGGGTTAGGGTTAGGTTTAGGGTAAGGCTTAGGGTTAGCATGAGGGTTAGGGTTAGGTTTCTGTTAGTGTTTTCGTTAGGGTTAGCGTTAGGGTTAGGTTTACGTTTATGTTCATGGTTAGGGTTAGGGTTAGGGTTAGGTTTACCTTTAGGGTTAGGGTTAGGGTTAGGGTTAGGGTTAGGGTTAAGGTTAGGGTTAACTTAGGTTTATTTTAGCATTAGGGTTAGGATTAGGGTTAGGGTTTGGGTTAGGGTTAGGGTTAGGGTTAGGTTTAGGTTTATGTTTCGGATTATGGTTAGGGTTTTGTTAGGCTTAGGATTTGGGTTAGGATTAGGTTTATAGTTAGGGCTGGGTTAGGGTTAGGGTTAGGTTCAGGGTTAGGGTTAGGGTTAGCTTTAGGGTTAGGGTTAAGATTAGGTTTAGGCTTAGAGTTAGCTTTAGGGTTAGGGTTAGGGTTAGCGTTAGGGTTAGGGTTAGGGTTAGGTTTATGCTTATGTTTCGGATTATGGTTAGGGTTTTGTTTTGCTTAGGATTTGGGTTAGGTTTTGGTTTAGAGTTAGGGTTGGATTAGGGCTAAGGTTAGGGTTAGGGTGAGGGTTAGGGTTAGGGTTACCTTTAGGGTTAGGGTTTAGATTAGGTTTAGGCTTAGAGTTTGCTTTAGGATTATGGTTAAGATTAGGGTTAGGCTTAGGTTTAGGGTTAGGGTTAGGTTACGGTTAGGGTTAGCGTTAGGTTGAGGGTAAGGCTTAGGGTTAGCGTTAGGGTTAGGGTTAGGGTTAGCTTTCTGTTAGTGTATTGGTTAGGGTTAGCATTAGGGTTAGGTTTAGGGTTTTGTTCATGGTTAGGGTTAGGGTTAGGGTTAGGGTCAGGGTTAGGGTTAGGATTCGTTTAGGGGTAGGGTTAAGATTAGGTTTAGGCTTAGAGTTAGCTTTAGAGTTAGGGTTAGGGTTAGTTTAGTGGTAGGGTTAAGATTAGGTTTAGGCTTAGAGTTAGCTTTAGGGTTAGGGTTAGGGTTAGGTTTAGGGTTAGGGTTAGGCTTATGTTTCAGATTATGATTTTGTTAGGTTTAGGATTGGGTTTAGGGTTAGGTTTAGAGTTAGGTTTGGATTAGGGTTAGGGTTAGGTTTAGGGTGAGGTTTAGGGTTAGGGTTAGCTTTAGGCTTATGGTTTAGATTAGGTTTAGGCTTAGAGTTAGCTTTAGGGTTAGGGTTAAGATTAGGGTTAGGCTTAGGTTTAGGGTTAGGGTTAGGTTACGGTTAGGGTTAGGGTTAGGTTTAGGGTAAGGCTTAGGGTTAGCTTTAGGTTTACCGTTAGGGTTTCGTTTCTGTTCGTGTTTTGGTTAGGGTTAGCGTTAGGGTTAGGTTTAGGGTTATGTTCATGGTTAGGGTTAGGGTTAGGGATAGGTTTAAGTTTAGGGTTAGGTTTAGGGTTGGGGTTAAGGTTAGGTTTAGGGTTAACTCAGGTTTATGTTAGGGTTAGGGTTTGGGTTAGGATTAGGTTTAGGTTTAGGGTTAGGTTTTTTTTAGGTTTAGGGTTAGGGTTAGGGTAAGGGTTAGTGTTAGGGTAAGGGTTAGGGTTAGGATTAGGTTTAGGGTTAGGGTTCAGGTTAGGGTTAGGGTTAGGGTTAGAGTTAAGGTTAGGTTGATGGTTAGGGTTAGGGTTTGGATTTGTGTTCTGTTATTGTTAGCGTCAGGGACAGGGTTAGGTAAGGGTTAGGGTTAAGGTTAGGGTTAGGGTTAGTTTTAGGGTTAGGGTTAGGGTTAGGGTTAGTGATAGGTTAAGGATTAGGTTTAGGTTTAGAGTTAGGGTTCGTTATAGGGTTAGGTTTAGGTTTAGTATTAGAGTTAGGGTTAGGGTTAGGGTTAGGGTAAGGGTTAGGGTTACGGTTCCAGTTCGGGTTACAGTTAGGGGTAGGGATATGGTTAGGTAAAGCGTTACGTTTAGGGTTTTGTTAGGGTTCGGGTTGGGGTTAGGCTTAGGGTTAGGGTTAGTGTAAGGGTAAGGGTTAGCGTTAGGGTTAGGGTTAGGTTTACGGTTAAGGTTAGCGTTAGGGTTAGGGTTAGGGTTAGCTTTCGGGTTAGGGTTAGCTTTCGGGTTAGGGTTATGATTACGTTCAGCGTTATGGTTACTTTTAGGGCTAGGGTTCTCTTAGGGTTAGGGTTAGGGTTAGTGTTAGGCTTTAGGGTTAGTGTTAGGGTTAGGGTTAGGGTAGGATTAGGGTTAGGGTTAGGGTTAAGGTTACGTTGATAGTTAGGGTTGGGGTAGGATTAGTGTTTTGTTAGGTTTAGCGTCAGGGTAAGGGTTAGGTAAGTTTTAGTGTTGGGGTTAGGGTTACGGTTAGGGTTAGGGTTAGTGTTAGGGTAAGGGTTAGGATTAGGGTTAGAGGAAGGTTTTGGGTTAGGGTTAGGGTTACGGTTAGGGTTAGGGTTAGTGTTAGGGTTAGGGTTAGGTTTAGGGTAAGGTTTAGGGTTAGGGTTAGGGTTAGGGTTAGGGTTAGGGTTAGGGTTAGGGTTAGGGTTAGGGTTAGGGTTAGGGTTAGGGTTAGGGTTAGGGTTAGGGTTAGGGTTAGGGTTAGGGTTAGGGTTAGGGTTAGGGTTAGGGTTAGGGTTAGGGTTAGGCTTATGTTTAGGGTTAGGGTTTTGTTAGGTTCAGGATTAGGGTTAGGGTTAGTTTTAGAGTTAGGGCTGGGTTAGGGTTAGGGTTAGGGTTGGGTTATCTTCAGTGTTAAGGTTATATGTAGGGTTACGTTTAAGGTTAGGGTTAGCGTTAGGATTATGGTTACGGTTAGGGTAGGATTAGGGTTAGGGTAAGGATTAGGGTTAGGTTTAGGGTTAGGGATATGGTTAGGGTTACGATTAGGGTTAGCGTTATGGGTACGGTTTCGGCTAGGGTACTCTTAGGGTTAGGGTTAGGGTTAGGGTTAGGGTTTAGATTAGGTATAGGGTTAGAGTTAGCTTTAGGGTTAGGGTTAAGATTAGGGTTAGGCTTAGGTTTAGGGTTTGTTTACGGTTAGAGTTAGGGTTAGGTTTAGGTAAGGCTTAGGGTTAGCCTTATGGTTAGTATTAGGTTTCTGTTAGTGTTTTCGTTAGGGTTAGCGTTAGGGTTAGGTTTAGGGTTATGTTCATGGTTAGGGTTAGGGTTAGGGTTAGGGTTAGGGTTAACTTAGGTTTATGTTAGCATTAGGGTTAGGGTTAGGATTAGTGTTAGGGTTAGGGTTAGGGTTAGGGTTAGGGTTAGGGTTAGGGTTAGGGTTAGGGTTAGGGTTAGGGTTAGGGTTAGGGTTAGGGTTAGGGTTAGGGTTAGGGTTAGGGTTAGGGTTAGGGTTAGCTTTAGGGTTAGGGTTAGCTTTAGGGATAGGGTTAAGATTAGGTTTAGGCTTAGAGTTAGCATTAGTGTTAGGGTTAGGGTTAGGTTTCTGTTAGTGTTTTGGTTAGGGTTAGCGTTAGGGTTAGGTTTAGGGTTATGTTCATGGTTAGGGTTAGGGTTAGGGTTACGTTTAGGGTTAGGGTTAGGGTTAGGGTTAGGGTTAGAGTTAGTGTTAGTGTTAGGGTAAGGGTTAGGGTTAGGATTAGGTTTAGAGTTAGGGTTAGGTTTAGGGTTAGGGTTAGGGTTAGT